>NW_026294791.1:13850000-14102500 GCF_026119805.1 Tympanuchus pallidicinctus
GTTTATCACTGACCACTACCCCCAGTCCTGGCAAACTGAATGTCTACAAGAAATCTCCTTTGTCTTAATTTTGTGTTTATATAACATGGATATTTGCAAATGCTGTCAAGCCAGTATTAATTTAAGGGTAAAATTCTCGAATTTAGTAATTTTTATCTCACATGAAGGCTAGAGTGTAAATTTTATCACAATCTCTGATTAAGAGGAGGATTAGAGAACTGCTGAGAGAATCCAAGAACTACAGCTTAGGTTTTGTGGTTTCTCATTCCTTTTTTTCTTAGTAAAGACTGTAGTCCTTCCTTAGTTTTCTATTATGTACTCAGTTCTGCTTTAACTACTGCTATTTTCTGATTAGGCTGAAGTATTCATCGCATGAACAGTCAAACTTTAAATATTAATGTAGATATTAATGTGCTTTCTTTCATTCCTCAGACAATGATCAAAGACGCTTCTAATTATTTGTTTGAAGCTACAAAACATCGATTTTTCTTCAAGTCTGTAAAAATTATACTTCCTAAAACATGGGAGAAAAACAGCACCTATTCAAGATTAAAAACAGAATCATATGACAAGGTATGATTTAGAGAACTGCTTATGATTAAAACCACAAGAAAAATCAAGACTGATAAGGCTACATTATGAACCACACAGTTATGACAAATCCTGGAAGTTCTTACTCAGAAGAAGAGTTAGTGGGAATGTTGACAGGAAGAAAATAACTTCATTTATTGAAAAAGAATCACCTAAACCTTCTCTACACTGACATTACATATGCCTTTGGTCTTACTGTTTCAGGCAGATGTTATCATAGCGGACCCTTATTTGAAGTACGGAGATGATCCCTATACCTTACAGTATGGAGGATGTGCAATGAAAGGACGATACATCCATTTCACACCCAACTTCTTGTTAGATAGCAGCTTGGTTAAAGTTTATGGAGAAAAAGGTAATGCTACAATTTAATTTAATTACCTGCTTCATTATTAATATGAAATGGCCAATATTTTTTAAATTCAGTTTTGCCAAACTGAAAAAACTTGGAAGAGTGACACTTTTTTGGAAGTAGTAAATACTTGTAAGATATCTCAAGCTAAATATTCAAGCAGTGGATCCAGAAGTTGTTAAATTCTTCAAAAAGCTTAAGAAAAGGTTCATCTTCTGCATTTAATTAGCAGTAGCCATCCTTTATGAGCACTTAGTGAGCAAAATGTCCAGTGACTTTATACCTGATTTTGTATTATTGTATCAAAAATATAGAGGTTTGCTGCCGTGTGGGACAGAGACTTCACCAAAAAATGATTTTCCTCATCTGATATTTGGAAAAAAAGTGTCTCTATAATAATGCCTGCATTTCTATAAGACTGATATGAAAACCAGTTCGATCTTGCCTACTGAATTGATGCCTTTCTATTAGATGACTGACATCATCTACCTGGACTTGTACAGAGCATTAGATATTGTCCCATGTGACATTCTTATTTTTTAAAAGGAAGAGATGTGGATTTGACAGGCAGATCACTGAATGAATATGAATTTATCTGTTGGCCATATTCCAAGTGTTGTAGTCAATGGCTCCCTTTCCAGTTGGAGAACAGTGAGGACTGGTGTTCTTCAGAGTTTTAATTGGGTCTGGTATCATTTAACATCTTTAGTGATATGGACAGTAGGATTGAGTGCAACCTCAGAAAGTTTGCAGATGATACCAAGCTGAGAGGTGTGGTTGACTCAACACTGGAGGCAAGAGATGCCATCCAAAAGGACTTTGACAGGCTTGAAAGGTGGGCCTTCTGAAGTTTGCACCTCATGAAGTTTAACAAGACCAATTGCAAATTTCTGCTCCTCCAATCTGAGCATACAAACTGGGCAATGAATGGATTGAGAACAGTCCTGAGAAGAAGGACTTGGGGGCATTGGTGGACAAAAATCTGAATATGAGCCAGCGGTGTACCCTTGCAGTTCAGAAAGCCAACTGATCCTGGGCTGCATCAAAGGAAATGTAGCCAGCAAGCTGAGGAAGTGATTCTCTCCTTCTACTCTGCCCTTATGAGCCTCCACTTGCAGTACTGTATCCAGGCTTAAGACCCCCAGGACAAGAAAGATGTGGAGCTCCTGGGGTGAGTCCAGAAGAGGCCACAAAGATGATCAGAGGGCTGGAGCACGTCTCAGATGGAGCAAGGCTGGGGTTGTTCAGCCTGAGAAGATGCCAGGAAGAAAGCATTACTTCCTTCCAATACCTAAAGGGGCTTACAGGAAAGATGGGGTTGGACTCTTCGTCAGGGACTGTAGTAATAGCACATGGCTTTAAACAGAAAGAGGGTAGGCTTAGATTCAATACAGTGAGAAATCCTTTACTCAAGGGGTGGTGAGGAACTGGCATAGGCTGCGCAGAGAAGCTGTGGATGCTCCATTCCTAGAAGTGTTGAAGACCGGGCTGGATGGCGCCATCTGCTGTCTGATCTAGTGGATGGTGTCATTGATATGGCAGGGAGTGGAACCAGATAGTCTTTAAAATCTCTTCTGATCTGTATTCTATGATTATATAACTTTTGCCTCGAGGAAAAATGATTAACCCTCTTGCTTAACTGTTTCACAATTTTCTACTAATACCTGAGATAAGAATTATTTTATCTCCATAAAATTAAAAAAAAAAAAAAAGAAAACCAGGTATGTTTTAAACTGTTTTAGTTTGATTGTGTGCATATTACTGCTTTTCAACAGGTAGAGTTTTTGTCCATGAGTGGGCTCACCTTCGGTGGGGCGTGTTTGATGAATATAATAGCAACGCACCTTTTTATGTTTCTAAAAATGCACGTGTTGAAGCAACAAGGTATCATATTTCATTTTTCTGCTTTTACATTGCACTCTTTCAAAGATTTAAACAATGTTTTTAGTCTTCTTGTAATGTGTGCTAAGTTACTGCTTTGTAGAGTCTCTGTGATCTGTTTGTATCACTAAAAGATGCTTATTCAGCATGGTCTGTTGCCTGCTCTGTGACCCAGAAAGCAATAGCTGCCTTCAGTACTGTTTTGTAACAGCACTTTTCTATAGCTCAGGCTGGATAATCTTTTGCTTCATGTGCAACTGCAGACTTTAGTCAGCACTGATTATATACATAAGATAACTTTATTAAATAGCAGTTGGCAATACAGAAATTCCCTAACCAAACCTCTGTGATTTTAAACAGTTTCTACAAAGGAAGACATTAACTGCGTGGACATAAAGAATTAATCATTACCAATGTTGACACAGTCTATTGCACTGCAACTATTAGCAGAAAAACTTTTGTGCATAGCCTACAAATATCACAAAAAAATTATCAACTCATCAGCAGAAGCCCACAAGTATTTTATGATTATAAACTCTTCTAGATTACTTTAAGAACCCTTCCAGGAATAGAGATTGTCTACCTGTGTACTTGTGTGTTGTGTAGAACCATGCTGTGCCAATAGCAATTTGTCTTCAGGCTGGCAAAATTTTGAAAAATAACCATTTATGGATTATGTGTAGATTACCAGCCCTGCCCACTTTCTCTTCCCCTAGGTGTTCAGCAGGTGTCACGGGTAAACCTGTATTCCAAAACTGCATTGGAAACCAGTGTACAACAAGAGAATGCCAATATGACGGTCAGCTATATGAAGATGGATGTGTATTTGTACCGGATCTGAATCAAGACAGCAAAAATTCTATTATGTACATGCAATACTTACCTTCTGTAAGTATTATTAAATCTTTCTGGAGTAAGAATTTAGCAACAATAGTCAATAAATGATCAGTTATGTGTCTTTGATTAATTTCTGTCTATTTCAGTGAATATGGATGATTCTGTCATTCCTAGTAGGCTCAGTTCCAAAGGACAACTGCTATACAAAGCAGCTATTGGAACTGATCTGATGGATGTTTCATGTCAATAAGGGTGAGATTCACTGAAATCTCAGCACCCTTCTTGCTTCGCTTTTGGAAAATCAGATCGGTGGTGAATCACCTGAACCTCTGATTGATCACCTGAGGCAAGCAGTGAGTCAGCCACAGCAGCACAGGTGAAGGCAATTCACCTGTGCTGCCAGAAGGGGTGGAGCCTGGAGCCACCATTTAAGAGCTGACTACAAGTGGGAAAGGATCTTTTCTGAAGATCCCTCCTCTGGAGTTTTATAGTGAGCTCATGATGCAGATACGCGTTCTATCTTTTTTCTTTTTGTTATTATAACCTGCTTTGCCTGACTCTCTTGTTTATTTCATAATTGTAACATCTTTATATTCATTGATCATACAAAAGGGCTTATGAGTGAAGCATTCTTGCCAAATGCCTTGGCCATAAGATAACTATTAAGGAATTATTTTTTGCACTTCTTTGCAGAACAATCTTATCTTATTTCTTGTCTGTTAAGATCCTATTTGGCCAGGCACCGTGGCACACAGAAAGGTCACTGGAGAAGTCTTTGTGTCCTGTCTCCCACCACCAACTTCACATTTTCTGAAAAGCTTTCTTATACTCAAACTTCTGGGTTAGTAACTCTTACAAATTTCAATCTGACATTTTAGGTTGTTGAATTCTGTGATAAAGATACTCACAATTATGAGGCTCCAAATATGCAGAATAAGATGTGCAACTACAAAAGCACATGGGAAATAATCATGGAATCTGATGACTTTCACAACTCATCTGTTGTTGATGGCCTTGCACCCCCCTTTGAGACCACCTTCCAGCTACTGCAGACTCAAGACAGAGCAGTCTCATTAGTACTGGATGTTTCTGGGAGCATGTCATCGGTAAGAATAACCATTTCATAAGCAAGTTTGTGCAAAAATTGTAAGAAGCAAAAAAAAAAAAAAAGTTACAGAAGTTAAATTATTTTTAGTCAATTCAGTCATTAATTATTTTATTTTAGAAAAAAAAAAAAATACTGTCATTCTCATCAATGTTTTTTTTTTTTTTTAAGAATTCCTATAAGAAATCATTTCAAAAAACTGAGAGTTGTAGGCTGAACTTGGTCATTTTTTCTTGTAAAATCTCCATTTAATAAGTTTCCCACCTCTATTCTATACCTAGAATGACAGTGCCTTTATATTTCTTACAAGAAGAAAATGTCTAATAGGTGGCATTTTACATTGTATTTTCATTATGAATCATTTTAAAATTTTAAATTAAATATTTAGGTTGCAATATATCAACAAATTAGATTCTTTTTGATGGCATACTGCATTTCCTCATCCATAACTTTCTCTTCCATAGTAGTGAGCCAACGACCATTACTCTTTCTCTGAAAATATTACAGTTTCAGAGTTTAATTTGTCACAGGAATTCAAGCCTAAAAATAAGATTGCTCATCACAAGAAAGTAACTCAAAAGGCTCTATCACATTGAGAGATATTATTAAATATTTGTCAGTTGTGTTTTACAGGAAAACATGGGTGAAGAAGCATAAAGCAGTATGTGCTCCAGTTCTATAGGTATAGCAAAAATATCATATATCATAATACTAGAATTCTCCTAAAGTGCTCCACCAACAGATCTATTTTGAGACATGCAATTCTAGCCCAGAGCTTGAGACTGACCTTCAGCAAAGATTTGCAATCATAATACATCATATGAATTTTTTAATACGGATGTCTATCATAATACATTTTACTACGGCAATTGTTAAATAATGTAATGCTGAAACATTACAAAAAATATGCTGTAAGAATAGCTAAAGCTGCAGAGAGAGATGTTTCCAAATGTAGCTGGATTTTTTTTTTTTTAAAGTAATCTCTTCAAATATTTGCATTTAACATATTCATTCTGTTACCTTAATTTATATTTCCGAACTGTTTAGTCTCTGAGCTAAGCTACTCCTCAGGAATTATAAAAGTTGCCATTTACATTGCCACCATGCCACGAAAGTGGCAAAAATCTTGATTAGGAATAAAGCTGTAATATCAGAAGATGGATCTTTTCTGATGACACCTCTCTTGCAAGCTGCACTACGCTGCATTTTCATGGTATCAGAACATGAGCATAATTATCTTACCCTATGCAGATCGTTTTCAATTTTTAATAACAGTAAACATCAAGATTTTCCTGTATTTTGTCCATAGTCAAAGCTTTTCAGAAGAGATTGCATTCTAAAGATGTTTTTTATTCACAAACAGAGTAACCGCATCACAAATCTCCGTACTGCTGCAGAGGTGTTTTTAATCCAGATTATTGAAGTTGGCTCCCGGGTTGGAATTGTCACATTTTCATCTAGCGCTCAGGAAAAAAGTCCTTTGACACAAATAACCACTATGGCAACACGCCAAAAACTTGTACAGAGTTTGCCTACAACTGCTAGTGGAGGAACCAACATCTGCGCAGGCATTGAGAAAGGACTGCAGGTAAAATTACAGTGTTCTCCTCCAGAGGAGAGCCATGAAGATGATCAGAGGGCTTGAGCACCTCTCCTACAGGAATGGGCCAAGACAGCTGGGGCTCTTCAGCCTGGAGAAAGCTCCTGGAGCATCTTACAGCGGCCTGCCAGTACCTGGGGAGGGGCCTACTGAGGGGGAACTATTTATAAGGGTTTGTAGTAACTAAAGGGGAAAATGGCTTTAAAGGGAAAAGAGTAGATTCAGACTAGATATTAGGAAGAAATCCTTTTCTGTGAGGGTGGTGAGACACTGGGACAGGTTGCCAAAGGGTTGTGGATGCCTCTTTCCTGGAGACATTTAAGGCCAGGCTGGATGGGGCTTTAAGCAACCTGATCCAGTGGGAGGTGTCCCTGCCTATAGCAGGAGAATTGGAACTAGGTGATCTTAAAAGTCCCTTCCAACCCAAGCCATTCTATGATTCTATAATTTAACATTTCCTACATCTAAGTGATTATATATTGCAACATCAATTGCAAAAATATTAAAACAGCTTTACTGTTAAACAAAAATTCAAACACTGCTTAACAAGTCTTACATTTGAAATAACAGTTCTAAATGTTTACATTAACTGCTCTCTGGAATAAACCAGTATTTAAAAGATAATCAGTTTGTATCTCACATTCTTTTTCTTTAATACAGATTATTACCACTGCAATCGGTACAACATATGGCTCAGAAATCGTGTTACTGACAGATGGAGAGGATTCATCTATGTCAACTTGCACTGAAAGAGTGAGAGAAAGCGGGGCAATAATTCATACCATTGCACTGGGTCCATCGGCAGCAAAAGAACTAGAAGAATTTTCAAATATGACAGGTAAATAAGAGAACTCTTTTGCTGGCATTCATAGTCAAGTATGAAAATATCAAAGCATAGCAATTCACTGGCCTGGAAAAAATAAATAAATCTGATTTATAATAAACCTAAAACATTTAATTTTAAAGAAATCTGGTTTTCATACAGGCTTTTTTAATGCAAGCAAGTAGAACTCTGTAGATACACAGCTCTGCTTTCAGAGCTGTCTTGATTTGAGAAATAGAATAACACGAAAGTGTCCTGTTAATGAGGAGACGTAATTGTGATATTCTTACGTAGCACATAAAACATAGAGTTCTGCAATTTCTCAAATTTTATTTCTGGCATAGCACGCAATGACTGGAATGCTCTGTATTCTTGAACTTACAAGAATTTTTTACACTATATGCACAACAAACCTTTTCTCCAGCTTTTGCAACTGAATGCACTGGCTAGGAAACTGCAGGTGCCATGACTGCGCTTGTCATGAGCCAGCTGAGCTGGAGATTCACAGTTTTAAAACAAGCATTTAAAACAATTCACTGGGGGTATGCTTCATGCTACAGTACGTACAACGTGCCATGGAGGACAGAAGACTCCTTGTGTAGCCCTAGAAAGCAATCTGACTACAAACAAGTATAGTGAATAAATATGAGAGGTGCACGTGCTGTGCATATTCAGACTTGTAGCCACTTGCAGTCCCCAGAGCTCAGCAGTCAGTCTCTCCCTGACTCTGAGAGAATAAGACATGGCTCCTGAACCAAAAACACTAGGAAAAGTCTCAAAATATTGTACCTCATTTTATGCTGCAAGAAGTGATTTTTTAAGCTGAGAGATAAAAAACGAGGTGATCGCAAGCCAGAACAGATATTTTCATGAATTTCCTGTGATACAAGTATTAACACAGTGGGGGGGTGTAGGAGGGGGGGGGGAAAGATGCATTGCATTTTCTGGTTTGTTACCAAATTGCCTATCTCATTAGAACACTTCGTACCAGAAGTCACATGAAAACTGGCATTTTTAGATATAAATCAGTATTACTGAATCTTTTGTCTTTCAGGGGGTTTACAACTTTATGCTGTAGATGTAGATGTCCCCAGTAAACTAGTGGAAGCATTCAGTGGAATTACAACAGGAAGTGGAGATATTTCTGAACAATCTATTCAGGTTTGGATTTCAGCACTTCTTTTATCTCCTATGTATTTAGTTGATCAGTAATTGAATGAAGTTAGGCACTAATGATCCTAAACTAATAGTGGTTCAAATTAAAAATAGTATCAAACACAATTTTTAGTCATCAGCCACAGTTATAATAAATTTATTGCCTTGAATTGACACTTCTGCGCCACCCATATAAAAGAAAATGAAGTTAATGACAGGCTATTTTCTAATTGCAGATTTAATTGCTCGTACTTACTAAATAGCAATAACAAATTTTCTCTCTCACATAGCTTGAAAGCAGAGACCAAGCAGTTACTGCTTCAGAATGGATAAATAATACTGTGACCAT
Organism: Tympanuchus pallidicinctus; assembly: GCF_026119805.1. Lineage (NCBI taxonomy): Eukaryota > Metazoa > Chordata > Aves > Galliformes > Phasianidae > Tympanuchus > Tympanuchus pallidicinctus. The sequence continues at coordinate 13,858,694 of NW_026294791.1, forward strand.
TGACAAAACTGTGGGAAATGACACTTTCTTTGTCTTCTCATGGAGCAAAAGCCAGCCGTTTTTCTTCGTGAGGGACCCCAAAGGAAAAGAATATGGAAGCTCAGACTTCACAGTTGACAGTTCAAATTTAAAATCAGCTAGACTTAGTATAAGTGGCACTGCAGAGGTAAAGACAATGACTTTTTGTTTGTTTCTGAATTAATATTTCCTGTGAAGAAGCATACTGCTTTTCTTTTCCTTCATAATGTTCTAAATATTTTTGTATTTTATTTTCAGGTGGGAGATTGGCATTATTACATTAAAAATGTTGCTACAGTATCTCAAAATATATCAGTAACAGTTACCTCTCGAGCAGCCTCTTCTGATGTTTCTCCTGTGATCTTGAAAGCCTACATGGAGAAGGCAAATGTATCACCTTATCCAGTTATTGTTTATGCAGAGATTAGCCAAAACTTCTTACCTGTTCTTGGTGCAACAGTGATAGCCACCATAGAGAAGGATGGTGCTAATGCAGTAAGCCTTCCTCTTTATGATAGTGGCACAGGTAAGGATCCACATACATAGCAAAAATCTTTGCATTTATGCATCTTGGAATCCAAATCTGTGTGTTACCATCAGACTTATCGAGTTGTATCATACTATGATGACATCTTAAATCAGTGCTAAAATAAAAAAGTAAAAGAGAGAAACCTACTGTTTTAAGACAGAAGGCTTACAAGGCTACAAGGCTTTTGTTTGCTGAGCTGAACGAATAAATGGGTCTTACACTGAAAAGCTGTCACATCTTTACTGTGTTCCTGTTGTGAAAGCAGGAGTACTAGGAATAGTAGAAAGTAAACTGTTCATATCCACTTCTGTTTCATGCAACTCCCTGACCTCAAGTGGGAAGGTAGAAAGAAAGCTAGCTGTTTTGTTAGTCCATCTCATATTCTATGAAGATGGACTACAGCCTTAACATTGGCTCACTAAAAAATAGTAATATCTCTTCTGCATGTTTAAATAAAGGCACTATTATAATTATTAAATACTTAGAGCAATAGCTAGACATTCTGGAGTTCAGCATCCCTTAATCTCTTCCATTCCTTTTTTCCATTAGTATTATCATCAGCGGTGCAGCCCTGTAGCTTTATGAATTCAGTAGTAGTCAGTAGTATCATCTCATTCTGACCTCGTTTTTACTCTGCCATACTTAGAAATATAATATTTCAATGGGCTATCTTGTGTTTCTTAAACACCATATCTATTCTGAACTACTGAGATTATTTTTTGAATTGCTGCTAAGATTTAGAGTAGTTAGCTTGGATGCCACTGACAGACCTTTTGTTGCAGCAACTGTGCAAGATCACATGGAGAAACTTTTCTTGATGAAATCCTGACCAGAGGTTATTATGCTGTTGTTTGTTTTTGTTTGTTTGGTTTTTTCCAATTTAAAGATGTTATACCTAGTAGATGATCACTGAGTATTAAGCTAGTGGTTAGAGATAGTAACAAGAGGTTTACCTAGTTAAAAGTGTCAATGCAAAGTAGTTCTTTTAAGCAAAATACATTTAAAATACAGGTTAATACTGTGGGACAGTACCTGCTTTTAAAGATGTCTGCATTAAAAAAACATTGTCAGGTTTTCTGCATTGTAATATTCAGGTTTTATATTTGTGTAAAAACTAACCTCATTTACCAGCAGGTATCTTCTTCTAGACATTAATTCTCTATAATTTAATATGAAGGTGCTGATATGACCAAGAATGATGGAATCTACTCAAGTTACGTTACTTCTTTAAGTGGCAGTGGAAGATACAGTCTAAAAGTGAGTGCCCAAGGGAGAAATCAAACCGTCAGACTTGGCCGTAGGCAAAATAGAGCCTTGTATGTACCAGGCTACATAGAAAATGGTAAGGATACTTGTTTAATAGGCAGTTATTTATGTGATTTCCATGTGTGTGGGGAGCAAAAAATATAGCAAGTGGGACCATTTAGATTCACAACAACGATACTTAATAATACTTAAAATAGATAGTAAAAATGATAGTTTAAGATGTTTTTATTACAGAACAAAACAAATCCCCTTCAACTATTGTTTCCTATGTACAGGAATAATGTAAAGTATCATCATTAATCCAAAATAATATTTTCTCTTTCTTCTGTGAAAGGAGAAATGTTGCTCATATTCTGTATGTCAGCAGCTCAGAAAAAAAAATTCCACAGTTCTTCTGAGATTTTACAATGGGCCTTTGGCATAAGTGTATTCAACATGCAATGTTAGTACACAATTTAATGCTAGTAGAAAATGTCACTTATGTATTCTGTTGGTTTATTTTTTTTAGTACTTTTCCATTTTAATGCTGAAGATGCTTTAGTTGTTGAAAATTTATATTCACACGTACATAGTACGATTTAGAAGAATCAATATAAAAGACTGTCTAAAAATCTCACCAAGTATGGCCTATAAAACATGACATCTTCTAAAGTCTGTGATGGGTAGAAAAAGATGGAAAGAACCAATTAATGACAGCCAACATACACAACCTGCTTTACAAACCATAGAATTTCCTGGGTTGAAAAAGACCATAGTCATCATCTAGTTTCAACCCCCCTGCCACAGGCAGGGTCGCCAACCATCAGATCGTGCTGCCCAGAGCCACGTGCAGCCCACATCCAGGGATGGGGCATCCACATCCTCCTTGGGCAACCTGTTCCAGTGTGTCACCACCTTCTGAGCGGAAGAACTTCCTCCTAATATCTAACCTAAACCTCCCCTGTCTCAGTTTAAAATCATAGCATCATTTCCAGTTTCTACACATTTCAGAATTTTTCCACTGTTTGAAATTCCTGATCAGTATGCTCAGCATTCTGAGATCACCTTATTTGCTGTCTTTAAATCACCAACTTTCTACTGAATTTGAATAAAGAAGATAAAGGTTATGAGATGAGGTAAAAAGATACAGTGAAAATAAAAAGAAATGTAGTTCAGAATTTTGTCATGGTGAAAGTTGAAAAAATTTTCAAACAGGTAAAATTCAGATGAATGCACCAAGACCTGAATTGGTTGATGAAGAAATCCAAGCCAATCTGGGAAGTTTCAGCAGAATTTCAACAAGTTCTATTAAACTGGACAACATTCCACAAGATTATCCACCCTGTAAGATTACAGACCTCAATGCCTACATAGAAAATGAAACAATAGTGTTGACTTGGACAGCTCCAGGAGGTGTCTTATACGATGGAAAAGGTGAGTAGGATACTTTATGGAATCAGATTGATCCTCCTGTCCTAATGGACATGCCCTAAGGACCAGCAGTCAGATATGAGGGCTGCATCTTTTTCACCAGAAAATGGAACTATATAGAAAGTTATCTTGTTGCATGGTACATGTTTTAGTTCTTATTTTCTTTTCACAATAAAAAAATAACGTGCAAACAAAATGAAAAAGAAGTAAAGCAAGGAGTATTATTATTGAAAAGGCAAATTAAAATAAAACCACAAGACACTTTACTAAAAGGTCTCAATCCATGTTTGTGCAGAAGTTAAGAAAGAAAAAAGATAAAATCAATGAGATGCGTACAGCGTGCACAATCTGAAGCATTACTATATGCACAGAAATACAGTAACATTCTTACCAAAATCTTTGCTACATGGGGAAAAGGAAAACTAATGCACAAACATTTGTGTAGACCAGAGACTGTGTTCAAACGTAGTTACGTACATTATTTCAAGTTTACATCTTAAACTTATCTGAAACTGTGGAATAAGAAACATCACAAGAAAAAAAATCACACTTTTTTTTTTTTTTTTTTAAATCCCAGCTTCTTTTATGCAGCTGTTTTATAGCAAAAATGATCAGTCATTGCCCTGTAGTTTAAGGCAGCGCTGTATTGGTTAGGGCAAATCAGTATTGGTTTGGAGCTGGGCATGTCAGATACATCTCTATTACATAACAGTGAAAGAGAGATTTGTAAGAGGAAAAGAGAAGAAGGGGGAAGTCTTGAAAAGCTACAATTTTGACACAGAAACAGTAGAATCCCCCAAAACTAGTTGAGCATATATATATATATATATATATATATAGCAACATAACTATGGGTTCTCTGATTGCAGACAAACAGGAGAACCATTCTATGTCTGTCTTAGTTTTTGGCATCAAAAGCTCATGCTAAGAGAGAACAGTGGCCAAATGCAGGACATACATCTGCTACATACATATATTTTTAAATTGCTGTTTTTCTTTGAATAACAAAATATAGTCCTTGCAAAGGTAAGAATATTGATGAAACAATGTTCTTAAGGCCAGTTAAAAGTTGAGTTTCCAGACCTGGGAGAAACAGACTCTTGATGCTTCAAAGTGAGGGTTAACAGCAATCCTGTCACTACCCATGCTAAGCAATGCAGTCATTGTAAACCAGGAATCTTTCCAAAACAGTTCTAGAAATCTGATACTGTCACCTTAAGCATGGATATTAAAACATCTGTATTCATATTAATTTGTTTTTACACATACTCTTTTTTTTTTTTCCCCCTAGCTGATCACTACATAATAAAAAGCGATGCAAATCTTCTGAGCCTAAGAGATGAATTTGATGATGCTACTTCTGTGGATGCCTTTGATCTCAAACCTCAGGAGGCTGGTAACGCAGAAACATTGAGATTCAAACCAGAAAATCTGACAATAGAAAATGGTACCATAATCTACATCGCCATGCGTGCTGTTAATGATAAAAACCTGACTTCAGATACATCTAATATAGCAAAGGCCACATGGTTCATTCCTCCAAAAGCATCTGTGCCTACAGATGAAGACAATGCCAGTGATGGTGTTAACATTACACTAATAGTGGCATTTGTAGCAGGATGTGTAGTACTTGTCTGCATTATTGTAAGTTCAACTGTATGCATTTTACAAAACCAAAAGAAAAGAAGGGATCCTGCAATCAGAATGTAACCATATTGGTCAAACACTTTAAAAAAAAAAAAAAAAAAAAAAGAATGAAGGAAAGGAATATAGAGTAATTTTTGCCGTATGTAAGTTCCAAAGCAGAGGAAAGTAATTTAATGTAAGTGCGCTTGTTTTAAGCAGATATGTAGTTGACTTTTTGATTGTCTTATAAACATAGATTTTCAAAAGCATGCCCTAAACATGTACTTTCATTTTTCTAAGCAATATAAGTACTTCACTCTTCTCTTGCGAAGTCTTTCCAATATAGTGTGCTTTAATTGTGTGTTAAATAAAGAAGAGAGAGGAAAATATTTTCCCTGCTTTTGTTTTGCACACAGTAGTCAAGTAAGGCAAATTGCAAGAAGTCAGAAAGTGTTTCGGATAGTGTCATATGGCGTCATACATATCTTTTACAAGGTAGGCTTAATGAGCCAAGCACAAAAATATTTACCTACAGGCTATTTATTTTAAATATACATATATTTAAATATATGTATATTCAAACATATATTTCCGAGTGTGTTGGAGAGTTAAATATATCACAGAATTGCAGGAGTTGGAAGGGATCACAGAGTCCAACCCCTTGGTAAAGCAGGTTCCCTACAGCAGGTTGCAATGGTAGGTGTCTGGAGGGGTATTGAATACCTCCAAAGAAGGAGGCAGCCTGTTCCAGTGCTGTGTCAGCTCCACTGTAAAGAAGTCCTTCTGCATATTTATGTGGAACTTCTTGTGTTCCAGTTTTTGGGCATTGCTCCTTGTCCTGTCACTACGCAACACTGAAAACTGTCTGATCTCATCCAGTTGCCTCCCACACTGTAGCTATTTATAAACATTGATCAGATCTCCTCTCAGTCATTTCTTCTCCAGGCTGAACACCCCCATGTCTCTCAGCCTTTGCTCGTACAGGAGATGCTCCAGGATCTTTATCATCTTTGTTGCCCTCCACTGGACTCTTTCTAAGTGATCCCTGTTTTTTTTTGAACTGGGGAGCCTAGAAGTGGACACAGTACTCCAGGTGAAGCCTCATGGGGGCAGAGTAGAGGGGAAGGATCACCTCCCTTGGCCTGCTGGCCATACTCTTTTTAAACCAACACTCTTTTTCATGCACTCAATATTTCCAGAATGAGAGTATAAGTACTTTCAGAATATGATTTACAAGAATATACGCAAATAAGAACATACAAAATGTTCTTAAGTGGAGGCTAATGAAAGCTATAAAATAGGAGCTAGGAAAAGCTTTTATGTAACAAGAGGTAACTTAAAAACCTAATACACAAGTTCTGTTCTTTATCTAGGGTCCAATTTTTTCTTGTGAGTTTCTGTATTTCTACACAGTGGTGTTTCTTAATAAGGCTTATTATTGGATGTATTTTCAGATCTGAAATTCAATTTCATCAAGCAATAACAAATGTTTCAATTTCAGGTAATATGAAAGTAGGAATAGCAGCTACGTTTTAGAGAACAGATCTCTTTGCAGAAAAGAGTCAGAAATAAAAGGACTATTTAATGATATTAGTTCTCTTAAGTAGCTTGTAGGTCAGTGAACGTCTATTTTCCAAACATTTTTCCTTTTGATTGCTTATCAAGTGTCTTCTCATTCCCTGAAGTATTTCTATGGACGCTGCATCCAAGTTCTTTCTTAGGAACTACACCACACAATCAGAATAAGCAGGTTGCACTACTGTTTCTGGAACTGTTTCCTGGCATTATGTAAAAATATTACAGAACTTACACACACAGTCTTCGTGATCCAAGGCAATCCACCTCCGGCTCTCGACCCTACTAGCCCAGTGAGCAAGAGCTGCAGTAAACTGTGGTGACACTGACATCTAGTGGGCTCCAACAACACTTCCAGTTTTTCCAAATGTTCCTAAAAAGTTTTGGACAAAGCATCTCCCTCCGGGATGCTCTGACCATAACATAAATGCATATTTGAGAGTAAAATAAAATATGATTAATCCATGGTTGAGTTTCTTACTTGAACATGGCTCTTAGTCTAAGAGAATGGAGAAGATTCATTTGAATTTTATGGGGAAGCGTCTGAAGCTTTCAGTTCAAACACCACAGCACTCAGCACCCACCTCCTGAACATCTCTGCAAGACGGACACATTTTGCTTTTTCATCTTTCCAATGACAGGGTAAGACTTTTTACTTATTTTGATTATTACCTTTACACCAACAGTACATGTACTCTAAAGCTGCATGGGTTGGGACACCAGTCACTGACACAACTGCCCCACTCCAATTCAGTCTAGCTAGAAAAAATGCACTTCTTGAAATAAAAAAGCTTTGTTCCCAAGTATGATCTTCCAACGGTCTTTAAATGATTTTGTCATCCTGCACGGTAGGAAGTAGACTTCACATCACAGAGAAGTTTAGTCTAATTATTTCTGTATTACACGTGTGGCAAAACTGCAGTACCAAGTGATAAAGTGACTTTCCCACAGTCATCAGCAGGGAAATATTAGAGATGCAATTATATCTCCAGTCTGTTATTGCACAGTAAAAAGGAAAACCCCCAGAATTTTCCTTTAATTTTTATTTCTGTTGGGACCAGTTCTGGCCTATAGAATTCTCTATACAGTCTTCCTCTGAGTATAGTCTTTTCTACGGCAGACAGTTGGAGTGTGGGACAAAATTATTATCTTGTCTGGGTAACAAAATAACCCACTATGGCCCCAGGAATTATGAAACTGTGAGGACAAAAATCACATAAACAGATATTTCAAGAAAGCCTAACTGTACACTAATGCAGTCCAATTCTCTGAAACTTCAGGGCCTTGGGCTACTGACTGTTTTGCCAGTTGCTGTATGCAGTCATAATACAACTCCAGTCAACACGGTCAGGAGGGGCAAAGCAACAGCTGCTATGAGGATCAGTGGAAATGTGCACTAATGCAGAAAGAATCATTAATTCTTACTCAGAGAGCTGTATTTTCTGGAGGTAAGCACACTCTTGAGAACAGCTGCTTTCTTGTTCTGACAAATCCAGTACCCAGATTTTACACGAAAGCCTGATTGTACATAGGCCAGACAGCTGGCCCTACTGATTTCATTATCTTTACTCAGTTATTATCAAACTAAACTCACAGTTGTTAATATTGGCACAGATGTACACGCACATAAACAAGTGCTCTTTCCCATTTCAGTAAAATACTTTTTGACCACTAAACTGAGAGAAGTTTTCAAAATGTTTCTTTACAGTGACATAAATATATCTCTTTTTAAAAATATATTATTTTTTTATTTTATCTTTTAGCAACATTAATGAATGTTAAATCAAATTTACCTTTGGATTTCCATGCAGGTGTATTTGCACACTTTGAAAATCTGGTTCAAAAACTGCAGCTATTCTTCAGAATATTTGTTGGTGTTCTGAAGGATATGACTGGTAATATGCTGCCTGAACTCTGAATTTCCAGCTGTTCAACTGCATTAAAAGAAGATATAAATATATAAATATAAATAAAATAACTATTTTATGAAAATATGTACCACAGTTGAATAGTCATGAGTAGAAAGGGAAATAGCACATACACTGGCAAAAGAGGTGACCCATGTAACTCAGTGTACTCTAGAGCTGAGTGTGCATGAATTTCAGCATGAATTCTGTTACTGGGACTATATGTTCTACCAAAATATATTTATTTGTTTTAATGCATTTTCACTGTGACATCAATTGAATATGGAGGCATTTTTTGGTTTTCTTTTAATTTAAATCTTTGTCTCTAAAGCCTTGAATTTAAACATTAGCCTCCCATGTAGTCAGAGCACTGTTTTCAAAAGTAACCATCCCTGCTGTCTATCCCACACTTCTGAAGGAGGATACTTTTCCTCCAGCACTGGTGAAGAAGTAAACATGCTGAGTCCTCAGTTATTTTCAGCCTATTTTAGTGGATCTATAGAGGGTATCTCTACATGCCTTATGTTCTTTGAATATACCTTTAGAACTCTTTAGGTCATTGTCCATTTCTTACGATGTCTGCACACAAGGTATGGCCCTCCTTGTCTGAACCAGGTATGTTGATTTAAACAGAGTTTTTCCTGAACACTAGATTATAGGCCTTCAGACTATAGACAAAGAGAATTCCAAGAAAGGAAGTAACTCTGTACTGTTTCGCCTGTGGAACTCAGGCAAGATGGAATTCCAGATAATCCAATAGCCAGTTTTAGTCTTATCTTAGAATATTGTGAGTTAAAATGGGGAAAAACATATCCATGCCAGGGTTGCTTTATATGAAATATATAAACATGCAATTGAACAGATCTTACTCTTTGATAAGTGTGGCAGCCCTTAGCCTGAGGAGTTATTTTCTCCCTCTCATTCATATTGACTGCTGTACATTTGATAAAAGAGGAAGAATGTTAATAGTAAGAACTGAAAGTAACATCCAATGCCTCACATATGCCAAACAGCCCACGTGATAGGGGTGGAAGTACTGTTTTAGTAAATCATTTTCTGAAGAATTGGAACTGTCATCTTTAGGACTCTTGAGAAAAAAAATTATCAAAAGTAGGCAATTCAAATCTTTCAACAATGCTCTAATCCATAGGAGCTTAAAAGATGGGACTTTTCCTCCACTTCCATCCAAGTAATGCTCAAAAGGAGAGCAGTTCCAGAAGGAAAGAGCTGAGTTCCAAGGGAACAATTGCCTCTGATAGGTGAGGCTCACGAGCAGCTATAGGTTTCATGGTTCAAGATCAGCAGCGTTTTGTTCTGGTCCGTGCTGATCCATGCCAGCTCTAGTGAAATGCAGACTGTACACACTGCTCAGATGTCTCCTTGAGGTGGTGCTTCTGTTCAGTATCGGGCACTGCTGCTCTCAGCTCTTCAGCATCTTGTGGAACTCCACAACTGTAACTGCTGACAACACCATTGAAAGATCTGGAATTCAGTAACTGCCTTTGTGCCTCCAAATTTAAAATCTGTAACACTGCATTATCTCCTTGAAGAACAGAGACTCACTAGAGCTTATTATGCTACCAAAACTTGGAAACATACTTGCCATCAAGTTTTTATATATTAACAGTTACACATAACATGTCTGTTATGTAAGAGACACAGAAAGAGCAAACACACACACACAGCAGCTTTCAGGCCCTCTCCTTAACAATACTGCGGCACAACAGGAGCTTCGCACAGCTTGGGCTGTGTTTTGGTTTTAGTTCCTGGAATCTGACCAGCATGTAAGAAAGATTGTGTTGATCCTTCCAGTTATTTCCTTTTTCTGGAGCTCACTTCCTGCCGTCATGCCTTGGGATTTCCTCCAGCCTTATCAAACGCAGCCCTGTGTTACTTGCTGTGTAGGTTACGTGGTCAGTTACCTGACTGAGTGACCAGGACTGCTTTCAAGTTGGCAATATTAACTCATCGCTACAAGACAACACACTGTAAAGCTGCTTCCTAACAGCCCACGTTGAAGCTCTCCCTTCTGGGGCACTCAAAAACCATGATGAGGGACGTTGAAATAAATAGTTTAATGAAAAATCATTAAAACTAGAGACTAGTTGCTTGCTCACTGACACTATGCTATGGTACCGAAGGTACTTCGAACTGTCCCGTGGCACGCAGTGCTTCTTGCAGCTGTCTGTACGCGGTTATCCAAACTAGACTGTTCAACTAGCAGCGCATTCTGATCGGCTGCTCACAAGTTCTGGACCACTTCCCATCGTCACGCTCTACGCGCCTCACTTTTTTCATGAAGGCGAGCACGATTTGATTTACAAAGCCTAGGGCTCAAGAAACAGAACGAGCGGGCGGCAGCAACTCCCGAAGCACACACAGCACGGTACCGGCCCGCAGCTCTCCCTCAGGCGCGCACCGCCGCCCTCACGGGGGGAAGCGCCGCGCGCAGCGGCCCGGCCTGGCCCCTCCCTCGGCGGCGCGAGGCGATCGCCGCCGTCACTTCGGCAGCCGATCCGGGCCCTGCGCCTGACGCCGCGGCCGCGGCCAATCGGTGGCTGCGTCGGGCCCCGGTACCGCCCCCCGGCGGATCCCCACAGGGACGGGCCGGAGCGGCGGCCGCCGCTGCGGGTGTCCGGGCTGAGTCAGCGCCCCGCCGCCCCCGCCGAAGATGAATATCATGGACTTTAACATGAAGAAGCTGGCGGCCGACGCGGGCACTTTTCTCAGCCGCGCCGTGCAGGTACGGCCGCTCCCGAGGGGGCGCGCGGTCCGACCGAGCTTCATCGCGGCGGCCCCGGCTGTTGGGAAGCGGGCGAGGCCACGGGCCGGTCCTTAGGGCCGGTCCTTAGGGTCGCCGTCCGTCGGCCCGGCGCGGGGCGTTGGCCGGGGATCGCGGTTCCGGGCTGGGCCGACGGCTGGGCGTGCCGCGGGAGTGCCGGGCCCGGCCGCGCTGCTTGGGGGCCAGCGGTGCGCCGCGCCTCGGGCTGCTCCGTGACCCCGCGCCCCGCTGCGCTCGGTCGTCTGTCTGTCTGTCTGTCTGTCTGGATACGGGCATTTTTCCGCGGCCCGTTGCACAACAGCCGGGCTCGGCGGGCGGGGCAGCGCAAGGTCAGCGTAGGCCGAGAGGGGAGGGGAGGGGAGAGGGTGGCCGGGCTGGGCAGCGGCAGCTGGGGGAGATGGGGCTGGAGCAGAACAAAGGTGTGACTGCCGAGGAGTAAGCCGGTGTCTTCACTGGCTGCTCTGAATGCATCCTGCTGGCCGATCGGTGAAACTTGAGCTCTGACGTGACACGTGCGAGCATCTGTCTGCTTTAATTTTCGTTTAGCTTCGCTGTCGCTTTTAGGCTCGTTCGATAGCACGTTGTTTCTCGGTCTGTCTTCTCCTTTCTTTATGCTAAGGGCACTATAACTGGCTTCTGTTCCTTCACTGTTGTCTTGAGCTGTAATCCTCTTTCTTTACATAATTAAACCTGAACAGATTTCCTGTAGGGAGGTGGATATCCAAACTGAGCGCAGTAATTCACAGTAATTTCTCCTGCTCTTTCCTTGAGTCAGGTTTGGAACGTGATTAAAGTGGCTGTGTGCTCAGATCAGGCGGACTGTTGGCCTGTATCTGAATATTCAAGCAGAGCCAGCGATCAGTGGTACAGCAGAGCACTAAAGATGCAAACTCATCAGAAAACATTGTTGCTCAAGCTTAAATTACCTTAAAGCAGTAATTATGGCTTTTGTACATGTTGGAGGTCTTTCCACACACTTTTTTTTTGTTTTTTTCCTGACTTCTTTTGGGGCTGCATGTTTCCCAGACCATCTCTTCCTCTCCAGCTTTTACTTTTCTTGCAAGACAAAGCGGAGAAAAAAGAGATGCAGTTCTTCATTGTAAGATCCCTGGTAGGATCTTGTGACTTTTTTCTTTTATCTTGACTTTTTACATGTAAATACTTAATTGTATTAAATGTAATGGAGGCTTTCCATCGTAGTTTAAAGGTGGTATAAAGTGTGGTTTACTCCAGTATGCTCTGTATTGCTGGTTTACATCTGAATAGCTCCATTGATAGGCTTCTTCATCTGAACTGAAACTAAGGGGAATGTGGAAGTAATAGTAATCGGCTCTACCGACTGCCACCTCCTCCTAAAATAAGATGTTTAAGGAGGAGAGTTGTTGTATATGTATGTATGCCATTGTATACAAAGCAGTACTATTTCCTCCATTGTGACCTGGTCACGTTCAAGCAACCTGTGGAAACAGGTGGGAAATCAGAGGGGCAGCACTGATGCATTTTATTGATGCTGGAAACCATACTTCTATCAAACTGTTATTTGCCATGCTGCTCTATATTTTTAATCTTTTTTTCTTCTAAGTGGGTACATGAAGTGTAACATGGGCTAAGCAGTCTCCACACTATGAAGAAGAGTTCTGGAAATACTAATTAGAAAGGTCATTTCATAAACGAATACAATTTTATGTAATTAGGCAAAAATCAAGGCCATTTTTATTGTATGTTAATGAATCTTAAGAAGCTTTTGAGAGCTACTTGCAGTACGTAATACTGTTTTAAAGAGCCTTTTAAGAAATAGCAGTAGCAGGTCCATCAATACATTCTGTGCCTCCCTATACTGCAATTGAACTTTCTTGCAAAGGTGCCTTTCTTTCTTAGTAGAGCCTCAAATAACTGCAGTATTTATCTAGCCTTCAGATGTGTGTGCTATCAAAGTTGTTTTTGTTCTATGTGGAAATTAAACTTGGGCAATCAGTTTTATTTGCATTGTATTCTTGCTTTCTATTGTAAGTTTAAGTATTTCAATGAGGAGCTTGTTAAGACTGAATTTTGATGGTTAGAATGCTTTGTTGCTCTTACATTCTTGATCAGTAAGCTCATTGAGGATGTAGTTTTTAACTAAGTTCTTCTGAATATGCCTGACTTTGAACAGGCTGTGAAGGGATGAGGTCATCTTGACGAACCAGTGCTCTGAAGAGAGGCAGGCCAAACCCTTAGCTCCAGCTTTGTTCCGTTTCCTGACAGAAAACACTCATCTTCTGTCTTTCCTGGAGACCTGGGAATGAGGTTGAAACTGGTTATGGATTAATAAGCATTGGCATGAATTTAATATCAAGTGAAATTAATAGTCTTCTCTATTTATTTAGCTAATTAGAGTTACATTGTGTTTCACTGTCAAAGAAAACTGCTTGGAGAAGAATTTAAGAGGTCAGCTTACTGTTCCTGTAAAGCTTAACAGGATCAGCTGTATCTAAACAGATCCTGAAGCATGGATCTGTCCTATTCTAAAATGCAGTCCCTCCTTCCCCCAAACATATATTCCAAATCTTCCCAGGATGGCCTATTTTAGCTTTTAATCCTTGCTTTAAGAGCAATATAGAGCGTCTGATATCTAGTTCTAATTTAAATCATCATGTTGAAGTTGGAGCCCACTGTTTTTTGTCCTGTTTGCTACAGACAGGACAACATTCTTTAAATACATTAAAGGAAGCTGCTGTAAGAATCTGTCATATCTGCAGTTTTCCCTAGGGGTGAAGGGACAACCTTAATTACAAAACGTGCAAGGCTGAAGTAATCTTTCAGTTGCTTTGTTACCTCTGGACTCTTTCCTTCAGACTCGTGTTCCCAGGGGCACGATGCAAAATTGCACAAAATGCTTCAAGCGAGAGCTCCAGGTAGCAAGAAGAGCAGGTAGAGCAGAGGATTTCTTCAAAATGTTGTGAATCATGCTGGTCTTGATGTGATTAATACCCTTCTCCCCTTTTTTGCTGGTAGTGAGGGTGGGTTGTTGAACTTACAGATTTAACCTTAGGTTTTCTTAATGATGTCTGGACAACTTTGTGTGAAAGTAATATGAGTGAGTAGTTGCCATCCTGGACTTGCACTTGGAAACTAGTTTTATGAACTGAGTATTTCCAACCTGTCTGACTAACTACAGTTCACAGAAGAAAAGCTTGGTCAAGCAGAGAAGACTGAACTGGATGCTCACCTGGAGAACCTTCTCAGCAAAGCAGAGTGCACTAAGCAGTGGACGGAGAAAATAATGAAGCAAACAGAAGTGTTGCTGCAGCCAAATCCAAGTAAGGAGTCATTCAGTTTTTTTGTTTGCAACATCTGAATTAATAGGCTTGCCAGTGTAACTGTTAGTGGTATAGGTATTGCCTAAACTATAACTAAATTCAGCAGTTTTCAATGTTGAAGGATTTTGAACATTTTGAAGAGCCGTTGGGTATCAGAGGCACTGTTCCATTTGCTTGCTTTCAGTTCTTCTGTGAGCCTTCAAGTGCAGAAATATGTAAATGAACATAATTAAATTGCAGCATTGGTTCCATACTCTTGATTGCTTTTGGAGTTGTTTCCTATTTAGTTGAATTTCTAGCTCTAATTCCAGAAATCCTTGGTGGCTGTAAGAACTCTAAAATTTTACTTGTAGATTCAGTGGCTTGAGGAACTTTGTTAATTTATTTCATTATGCTAAATTTCCTGTGCAATGCAATTCATTCTGAAGCTGGCAAGATGAGCTGAAATGTTTGTCTCTTACTATTTCTTTGCTGAATAATTGCTTTTCCTAGACACTGAATGTTTAATGCTCCCAGATTTGTAGCTTTCTATAAGCTAGAAATGGTAACTTTTATTTGTTTTTCAGAAGTGCACTATGAGGCTCTTAGGATGAAGACTTAGAGCTAAACTTTCGAAAGCCCCATTGTATGAGGAAGATTAAAAGTTTAATTTTTCACTTTGGAAGACAGCTGTAAGGAATATTTGAAATAAGCATGACATATAAAATACAGATAGCTTTGAAGAACAGCATCTTCATCCTAACGGTGTTCACTTAATGTTGAGCTTGTATGTCTGGAATTTAAAATTGTTTTATTCCTTTTCTATTTGTAAGTTGTGTTTTGAGTGACAGTTCTTTGAAATGCTTGTGTTTTTCAGATGCTAGGATAGAAGAATTTTTCTATGAGAAACTGGACCGGAAAGCACCAAGTCGTATGAATAATCCAGAGTTGTTAGGCCAGTATATGATTGATGCTGGTAATGAATTTGGCCCAGGAACAGCGTACGGTAAGTGAAAGCAATGAATGCAGGGGGAGAAAAAATGCACATATGCTTTTACACTGGGGGGGAAAAAAATGTGCTATTTGTCTCTTTTTAGGCAAAACACTTCAAAGACTTTTTTTTTAATCAGTTTGAGGTGACTTGCTCTGTAACTTTGTGTGTTAGGAGATCAATGATGAGGTTTCTCTTCTAATAGAAAAAAAACAGAACTTAACATTGGAATACTGCCCGTCTTTGTGGAAGGATGACTTTCTGGAATCATAGTTCTGGAATCTAATTTCCTAGTTAGACATAAAGACAGCACATCTGACGACACTTAATGTTATCTACAATTAAATTCTTTACTAAGAACCTCCTCTGACTTCACAGTATTCCTGCTTTTCATTTTATGTGTGTATGCATATGGCAAAATGTTTGTTAGGTGACTGTTGAGCATGATCTAAGCTTTGTTCTCCAGCAGACTTCTGTAACTATGACAAGAGAACTAAGTGGTGGGGTATAATGTTTTCACGCTGTGTTCAGTTAAAAGATCTGATGTTAGTGTTCTCTACGACCCTGGAAGTTGCTGAAAATAGATGTAGCTGTTAATTTAATCTTACTGACTGAAATCCGTGTGTGTATTTAAGTCCGCTATGAAAGTTGAGCAGCTAGCTGTCCTTAGTTGCTTTCTTTAAAATTGCAGTTGGAGGGGAAATCTGTTCTAGGAAGAATGATTTGTATCTGGAAACAATGGGGTTCCTTTGGAAAGGAGGGAAAGAGTATTTAGAAAAATGTTTTGTAGAAGATATAAAGATACAAAATTAATAATGGCAGACTTTATACTTTTTACTTTCAGTATGTTTTTATGCTTTTATCTGTGACCCCTTTCTGATCATGAGCTTCAAGATTCTTTAACATTGCATAGATTTTTGCTTACAGGCACACGGTCCTTTGTGTTGCAGTTGCTGTAACATCTGTAGTTCAGGGGAGTTGCAGGAACTTTTAGCATAAAGATAGACTTGCATTTTGTGGTGTCATGAAATTGATTTGTCTGTAGACCTGGTGAGTGCCTTTTCTAATTCAGCCTTGTGTGTTTGTTGAAACATATTAATGAGCACTGTGCA
The DNA here is from genome assembly GCF_026119805.1 of Tympanuchus pallidicinctus. Classification (NCBI taxonomy): domain Eukaryota; kingdom Metazoa; phylum Chordata; class Aves; order Galliformes; family Phasianidae; genus Tympanuchus; species Tympanuchus pallidicinctus. Next base: position 13,875,188 of record NW_026294791.1, read on the forward strand.
TTCTTAATGCACTAGCCTGGGCTTCAATGCCTAACCTGTAACCACATTTCCAAGTATTGTTCAGTCAGTAGACAAAACCTACGTGCATGTTTAGGAACTGGTGTTGATCTTAGGAATAAAGGTGGAGGAAGTATTTTCCAGTAGCTAAGTGGACTTTTCCTTGCTCCTGAGTATTCGTGACTAATTCCTTAAAAATATTATATAAAGGGAGGAGGTTGTTTAAATTGATGTAAGTACGTACAGTATCCAGGCCTAAAATAGGTGTGGACAACCAAGTTGCTGTAGTTATTGCAACTTCTACAGTGCTGTATCTATACTCATTGAAATCTGGCCTTCGCCTGTGATTTTTTGATATAAAACAAGAATTAGTTTTATTAGTTAATAGCATATTTTGGAAGTCCCTGCTATGGCATTGGATTGTCTTTCAAACTGTTGGTCTTGACTCATGTGCCTGTAGTAACTTGTCTTGACAGCTACCTGTCTAAATTGCTATGAAATCACCATATTTTCTCATTTTCAGGAAATGCACTCATTAAATGTGGAGAAACACAAAAACAAATTGGAACAGCAGACAGAGAACTAATTCAAACGTCAGCTATAAACTTTCTCACTCCCCTAAGAAACTTTATCGAAGGAGACTATAAAACTATTACTGTAAGTTGAAGTGTGCATTCCTCAGCATTTCAAAATAATTGAAAAAGCAGATCTCTGGAATTGTAGAAAGCTGAGCAGTATTGCTTTTGGAAACTGATTTGGAAAAGGTCAGATGAATTTGTAACCTTAACGTATCCTTTTTTCTTTTGACCGTTCAAAATAATTCTGTAATCTTACCTTTTCTTAAACTATATTAAATTATATTAAATATTAAAGGTATGTATCTGAAGTGTAAAATGTGTAAGGGTAATTAGGAACTAATTCTGCTTCTTTGTTCAACTGGAGAACGTGTTTTATATATGATCATGAGGAGAGGAGGCAGGAAAACAAGTAGGCAGGATTTTGCTTTTGAATTGTATGTTTTCTCATGAACTAACCTACATGGCTTTCAGAAAGAACGCAAACTATTACAGAATAAAAGACTGGATTTGGATGCTGCAAAAACCAGATTGAAGAAGGCAAAAGTTGCTGAAGCTCGAGCTGCAGTAAGTAATGTTTTTAAAATTGTCTGTAACTTTCAGACTTGTTATACTTATGTATTCATAGGTCTGATTGTTTCCTCGCTGCTATCCTGGGAGATTTCATGTTTGTGTAGTAAGGGTTATGCACACAGATGTTGAAGAAATAGAGGCAGTATGTAGGGAGAATGCGCGTACTATGCAAGATGAAGAGGTAGGAGCAGGATTCTGACTTTTGCTGGTGTTTCTGAATGGATCGTTGTCTTACAAGATATCAGAATTGTTATCTATGAGGCTGAGCTTGACAGATAAAGCACCTCATATCCTTGGGGTGATGATCCCTTTCTCTCTCTCTTTTTTTATTTTTTTTTTTGGAAAAAGCAACAAAAAAAGTCAAACAAAAACAACCAAGCAAACAAAAATACCCTTTATCTCCCTGACAGTTTTGCCTGTCTGTCAGTCTTCTACCTCATGTCTGCTGTTCCTGTGAATTTAAGCTGTTGATATATCTTTCAGGTCAATGCATGCATTTCTTCCTGTATCATGTTATTCTAATGCAAAGAAAGTTATTTTTCTACTTGTCACACTTTCTTAATTTGTAACATTACCAGCAAAGTGTGGAGAAGTGTTGTTAATTTATTGTGTTATGGCAGTAAGTATATACTGTACTTTTAAAATATGTGTACAATAGGGAAACTTTTCTTGAAGGAATTGAGTTTAATAGTAAAAGGAACGTTCTGTACTCAGGTTTGTTAGTTCATCTGTGGTATAATCATCCAGAGTCATGTGCTTGGATGAAGCTGTTGGTAGTTGCTACTGCTGCTACTACTTGACTGGTCATAAATATCCCAATAACATGTAATTCAGTTCTACTTGCAAGTTACTTTATTATGGTAGAACATGAAACTCCAGGCTTCTTGCATCACTATCTTGCCTACACTTGAACTTTACTTATGTTTTAATAGCAGTAAGGATGTCTAAAAAGAATTGAATTTTAGGATTCCTAGAGAAGTTTTTTTTAAAAAAAATCTCAATTTTTATCCTGCAGTACAGAAACGGAGACTAATATGGATGTAGTTGTTATGCAAATTGTTCACCTTCTGCTAACTCGTTCTGTTTATGAAGGAAGATGTCTGGCAAACAGTGCTGAACTGATAATATAGGAAAAAGTATTGAATCAAATTTGTTTCACCACTTTACTTAACAGGATGGAGCAAGGTGATTAAATTAAGACCTACAATTAAATACGTTTTTTCTTGCTCTGTAAAAGTATTATTTTCAACTGAACTAGTTTAGATCAGTATTTAAAAGAGCTGAATAAAACTGTTTAGATTTCTATGATCAGTTCACAATCTTGTGTAGCTTAAACTTGTAGGATTTGTGCCAACAAACTGTTCACCTGCTGTATTCAGTGTTGTAACTTGCTTTTGTCTTTTATCTATGCACTTAAGCAACTAAACACTTCTCAGCCTGAAGAGAATAACATTATGGTAAATGTCTCTTACGTGCTCAACTTGCTGCATGTAAAATGGCTGAAGGTTTGTTGGCCTCCTGTGTTCATTCATTTTCTGTCAATTGGTTCCTCTTGCTATCCTTTCAATTTGGCCTTGCTTCAGGTTTGATATTAAGAAAAAATTCTTTTCCAAAGGAGTGCTGGAGCAGGCTGCCCAGGGAAGTGGTGGAGTTCTCATCCCTGGAGCTGTTAAAAAAAAAAAAAAAAAAAGGAAGTGCAGATGTGATCCTGAGGGATGTGGGTTAGTGGGCATGGTGGTGATGGGTTGATGGTTGATCTAGATGATCTTAGAGGTCTTTTTCAACCTTAGTGATACTATGATTTCCATTCCAAATGGATATGTATCTCACATTGCATGTGAAAAGTGTACTCAATACACTCACAGCAGCACAGCATAGGGTGGTGTTTTCATCACCTATCTGGAAGTATACAGTATTAAATTCATGCTCACATGAATTCATTGTAAATTTAGCCTGCAAAGGAATTCAATTTTTATTCCTTGTCAAAGTTCATCTGTTGAAGGGAAAGGAATTATTGTTTTCATACTGTTTTTATGTGGATGGGAGAAAGTAATGTAAAACAGCTAGAAATATGTGGAAACTATTTGTTTTCTTCAAGACGTGTTTTACAAACAGTTGAAATGGATTAAAATCACGAATGAAGGGCTTAACTCAGAATATGGCTTATCCCAAAGCTGTGGTAGGGACTCATTAGTGCAGCTGTTCTAGCATCATTGTTGTGCTAAATGGAATAGGGGGTTACTTTTTGTTTGATGTAATTGGCCATATGCTCTGCTGGGTGAAACACAGGCTGGAGTTGTGGTCAGTGGAGTTAAATCCAGTTGGCAGCCTATCCCGAGCAGTGTCCACCAGGGCTCAGTACTGGGGCCACGCCTGTTCAGTATCTTTATCAGTGACCTTGATGAGGGGATTGAGTGCAACCTCAGTAAGTTTGGAAATGACATCAATCTGGGAGGCAGTGTTGATCTGCCAGAGGGTAGAAAGGCACAACAGTGAGACCTGTGTAGATTGGATCAATGGGCCAAAGTAAACTGTAGAGTTTCAATGGGGCCATGTGTCAGATCCTGTGTTTTGGTCATAACAACCCCAGGAAACCTGACAGGCTTGGGGAGGAGTGGCTGGAAAGCTGCCTGATGGAAAGGGACCTTGGTGTACTGATGGACAGACAGCTGAATGTGAGCCAGCAGTGTGCACAGGTGGCCAAGAAGGCCAGTGGCATCCTGGCTTGTATCAGGAATGGTGTGGTGATCAGGACTAGGGAAGTCATCCTGCTCCTGTACTCTGCACTAGTGAAACCTCACCTTGAGCACTGTGTTCAGTTTTGGGCACCTCAATACAGAAAGGACACTGAGGTCCAAAGAAGGACAGCAAGGTTTGTGAAGGGCTTGGAGAACATGTCCTGTGAGGAGTGACTGAAGGAGCTGGGGCTGTTTAGTGTGGGGAAGAGGAGGCTGAGGGGAGACCTTATTGTTCTCTTCAAATATCTGAAAGGTGCTTACACCGAGAGCGGCGTTGGTCTCTTCTCACTGGTGACAGGTGACAGGATGAGGGGAAATGGCCTCAAGTTACACCAGGGGAGGTATAGCTTGGATATCAGGAAAAACTTCTTTACAGAAAGGGTTCTTAAGCTGGAATGGGCTCCCCAGGGAGGTGGTTGAGTCACCATCCCTGGATGTGTTTAAAAACCGTTTGGGTGTGGTGTTCAGGGAGATGATTTAGCAGAGGGTTGTTAGAGTTAGGTAGTATTGTGAGGTTGCAGGTGGACTTGATGATCTTTAAGGTCTTTTCCAACCTGGGTTATTCTGTGATTCTGTGACATAAACCATGCTGTTTGGGTTGTCATGATTTGATCTGGATCTGTATAGCACAGTGGGTCTCATTGAAGTAAGTATGTATGTTTCTCAGTTATGGTCAGATAAAAGGGTGAATGAGGTTGTTTCAGCTAGCTTCTGTGACCTTTATGCATGCTTCTTCTTACCAAAGTCCTGATTGTGTCATCTTCCTTCAACTGTGGAAATGTGAAGGTTAAAGGAGAATTGCATTGCAAGAGAAAATTGGGGCAGCGAGCTGAAGTAATTAAGTTCTAGAGTAAATTCCCTCTGGTTCTATGACTTTGCTGTGCTACGTGCTCCTACTTTTAATTCTCAATTTGAGAGTAATTTAATTTCAATGAAAATTCATGTGAAATAAAAGAAAAAACAATGGACATAGCAAGAGAAATCATTAATTTGTCTTTCTCAGTCTTTAATGTGAGTCTTTAAAATGAGAATAGCTTTCCATAGCTTCCAGTTTCTAACATGTGAACATAACCTAACTTCACCCATAAAGTAACTGTTTGATTTGTATCACTTCCTAATCTTAAATTTTAGCTTGTGGTAATATCTTACAAGAATCTATTTGAAGCAGAACAGTTCTACATGTCATTCTTTCCCATGTGTGAACTTAGGGATTTATTTCATTGACGTAGTTTTGTCCTTACTCCACTGTATATGGAGAGCTTTAAGCAAGTGATTTATTCATAGAATTTCGTAAATCTCTGAAGTTTTGAAACAAGGAAATAGTTAAAAGGCAAAGTTAAGTTGCATCTTCTAATAAAGTAACACCAGTCTAAGTTTGCATGTTTTTTCTCTGCTCTTTTAATGCTGACTAGATATGGGCTGAGGAAGTGACAAAAGTAAGTAAACAATTTAGAAACTGCAGAATTCTGCAACAATAACTTGTGTTGATATAATGTAATAAAGGATATTGCACATAGCTGACTTGAGTGCTGATAGTGTCTCATGCTGCTTCAGAACACTCGGGGTCCCTTCAGGGCCTTTCAAATTCCAGTGCTGATACAAAGCCCAAAGCTCACTGTATAGTCAGCTATTTTGGCTGGCTATCACTTAGTATCATATGACTGTCATGTGACAAGATGCAATACAAAAAGAAAAAATGAAAACTACAGGGCTTGTCTTTTAACTTGCTGGGTTTTTTCTTTTTTCTTTTTTTTTTTTTAAATAGTTTTTTAAAACTTCCTAATGAGCTTCCTTGAAAATTTTCGGGAAGGTAGAGATCCAGTAATCTAGCCTGTTCTGAAAGACACCTTTATGCTGGGTACATGAGTTTTGCAAGGAGTTTTCTGTGATGTCTGATGTAGTTAATTGGAAAGAGAGGAGGCTTTTTGCTCAACACACTGAGGCTATAGAGTGATTTCAAACATTTAGAGGTGCTTATCTCTAGGACTGGAGAGGAAACAAGGAGGCCTTGCTGTATTGGATCATATGAATATATTCACTCACTGTTTTATTTAGTCTGTCTTATAAAACAGCATTAGGAAAGTGATTTTATTTCCTCTGCTCTTGGAAAGTGTTATCCCTCTATTACTGCATTACACAGTATTTCTAAATGTTCACATAATCTTCTGTGGCATTTTGGGAGATCATGGATTTCTGAATGTTAACATTCAGGAATCAAGTTTACTTTCTGAATTTGAGGACCAAGTAATTATTTTGAGTGTCCTTCAGTGGGAGGTACTCAGTGAATGCTTCTAATGCATGTAAAAATAAAATCTGACTACATCTAAGGACCACAGGGAGGTATGCATTTTAAGCTTTTTGATTTGTATTTGAGCTTGCTGATTCATTCCTGTGTTGTCCAATGAAAATAACATCAAGCATATGAGCAGAGCCTTGTGAACTTGAAATACGAGGTGGAATAAGTTGTCCTTCACTCCACTGCTGTGCTAGGAGAGTCTGTGGTACAAATGCTGTTATGCCACTTAATGCTTGCTTTGTTATTGAGAGAGGAGGGTTAATAATGCTGGCAGAAACATATTTCTTTTGTATACATTTTATCTATGTGTTAAGTGTCTAATTATAAAGCTGCTTGTTGTGTAGATAGGACTCCAGCATTTCTGAACCCCCCAAAAAACCAATTATTCTTGTGTAGAAAAGATCTGTAGAGAAAAGCACAGGATTCAAACAATGAAATGTTATTAAATGTGTTTGAATGACTGGCACTGAGTAAAATGGGACTGTCACAGTCCAAAGGTGCAATATTGCACAGTACAAATATCTAACATGCATATTTGTTTCTAGTCTGAACAGGAAGTACGAATTACTCAAAGTGAATTTGACCGTCAAGCAGAGATTACCAGGCTTCTCCTGGAAGGTATCAGCAGCACACATGTGAGTATCCAGAAGGGGGAGAAATTAGTTAAAATCAGGGCAGTTCCTAAAGACAAACAAAAAGCTACAGTAATCTATGTGGGAACTTCAGGCTACTTGCTTTCATGTAATGTCTTAAACGTATCTGTTGGAAGATTTATTTTTTTAACTGTTCTTTAGTGCCCATTGAATTAACTTTGTTTCCCCGTTAACCTTGGTCTCTGATGTTTTCATTGTTACCATTCAACATCATTTTCAATTTATCTGATCAACTGATTATTGAAATCACAAAAATGTGCTAAAATAATCTGTTGTGGAAACAGTATAGATAAATGCAAGATTCTTGTACTGCAGTTACTTTTGATGCTCACATACATTGATTTGGGGCACTTTATTCTATTTACCATAGTGCTTATGTGGGATGAATATTTATGTACTGATGTTAGCCTTACCAACCTGCTTAATAGGCCAGTGTTTGTAATGCGGTGTGAAGTTTTTGCAAGCTAAAACTTAAATATTTACTACTTGGTAGGCACATCATCTCCGCTGTCTGAATGACTTTGTTGAAGCTCAGATGACGTATTATGCACAATGTTACAAGTATATGTTGGATCTCCAGAAGCAACTGGGAAGGTAGTAACACTGTTTAAAACATTCTTCTCTGAAGTTCAAGTGTTTATCAGTGGTAGGAAAGCTTAATGCTGATAAAGCAATGATAAAAACAGAGGTGTGCTGTTCTAAGAAAATACCTAATTTTACTGTTCTGAGGTTTCAACATTTTTAAAGTTAGGGAAGAAACAGTCTGACATGAATTTCACGTTTGTAAGCCTTTGTGACTGGGGTGATGTAGGAAGGTCTACATGCTTCCTTTTCATACAGGTTTTCCTATTCAAATTCTTTTCTGCTTGTTGGTATCTTAGGGCTGTTGCAGACTTGTTATTTAGATGAGCACAGGCACTGAAGAGTTGTCTTCATTTAATAGTGAGGTAAACTGCAAGGTTTCCTTAACTATTAAAATTTACTGTAGCGGCTGTACTAAATAACTGTCTCTGATGCTTTTGTTTTCCAAGAAGAGGAAGTAGAAACAGATGTGTTTTTGTCCTTTTTCTGACTTGCTGCTTCCTGTGGTGCTTGGTCTCCATGTGATTCTCAGTTTGTTTAAATAGATAGCTTAAAGACTCACAAAAAGTCTTTGAAACTGTTTGTTTTTTAAAGCTACATCTTTAAAGCTACATTACATTGAAAAAATCATACAACTTCAAAAATGGGTAGCACACAAATATCATTATGTAGGTTTGCACAAGTATCAGTACTACTCAATCTTTGCTGTTTACTGATGTCTAAATGCAAAAATTCTAATTCAAGCATGGAGACAAATGACTTTCCATGTGGAACTGATTCAACCAGAGATCTTTGTTTTGTTTTCCCCACAGCTTTCCGTCTACTTTTCTCTCTAACAATAATCAGTCTTCTTCAGCTCCTGTGCAAAGCGTTTCTACTCCCTCAGTCTTGGTCTCAGCTTCTGCTTCATTGCCTTCAGTAAGCAATTCTGTAGTTACTTCAGGCATCAGTGAACTGAAATCGTCAAGTGGCAGCAGGAAAGCTAGAGTTCTGTATGACTACGATGCTGCAAATAGCAGTGAGTTATCATTGCTTGCAGATGAGGTAAGTTGTTGAAGTACTTTGATAATTTAAGTGTAAACTCTGAATAGTTGTGACTGGCCAGTTAAGATGAACTACGTAGATCTCTCAGCGTAGCACATCTATTAATGAAGTCTTAATAGAGCTCTGAGAAGTCAGCATCTTTACTTATATACTGTAATGATGAGAGTTGATATTTGTTATGCCTGCTTAGCTTGCAAGAACATTTGCTGGACAATCAAGGTACGATTGTACTATCTTCCTTCTACCATTCTTCCAAAACTATTATCAATACAACTGGTCTTTCAAACATGAAGTGTTGCAGTTTGATAAGAAAATGAAAGCACAACCACTTCTGTTTTGGCAGTGGCAGCAGTGCTGTGCTTATTCCTTTTTGATTCAGATGAACTCTTAATACTTCAAAGTTAGAGAGCCTATCCTTTGCAAGTGAAGTTGTATAAAATGAAGCTGGGTGCTGGAGCAGTATTCCACCCAGTAATGTTACTGTGTAACATACACCAAAGAATTCAAGTTTCTTAAAAATGTGCATCTTTTAAATATTTCTGTATGACTTTATTTTCATTTAGGCTGTGATTTAGATGGAAGCTGTGGCTTAAGATTGTCTTTTAAGATGCAGCCCATCAACACCATCTCTTTTTCTATCATGTACTTGAAGATCGCCCCCCCCAAAAAAAGAGAAGTAGTAACTAGTATAATATAAAAAAAAAAGACCTAGACAAAGGATGAGATATTTTAAATATTTTGCCATATTTACTTTTCCATGGACCAATGAAAAAATGAGCATTAGATTATGTTCCATGGATGTTTTATTTAACTTGGTTGATTTTGATTTGAAGACCTTGTAAATTACAAGAAAGTAGACTTCTAATTTGTTTTCCAGGCACTGACAAGATTATTATCATGTACTTATGTTTTTTTGTTTGTTTGTTTTTTTTAGGTGATAACAGTTTACAGCATCCCTGGCATGGATTCAGATTGGCTGATGGGTGAAAGGGGAAATCAGAAAGGCAAAGTGCCTATTACTTACTTAGAACTGCTAAACTGAATTGCTGCCCTGAATAAAGACTGTCAGTTATGGTGGCACCGTATTTATATACAATTAACGTTATATAAGCAGGTTTAAGTGTCTTCCATGTTTCTTTCTTGAGGGACAAATACCAGCCATTACAAACTGGCTTCTCTGCCAGTGTGGTTGCATGGTGAATATTCTATTCAATCTTAATGTTTGAAGCTTTTACTTCATGTGCCAAGAATGTTTCCTACAGATTTGTTTCTACTGAAGTTTTCACTAATACAAGCTTCTACTTTTGAGTAATCTAGATTGAAAGCAGGACATACTGTTTTCTACTGAAGTTTTTCATTAATGGCAAAGCTTTTCTTCATATAAAATAAACTTATTGTGAACTGATGCAAGTGTAATGCACTTTTTTTTTTTGAGTAATCAAAAACTAACATGAAACATAAATTGATAAGGTTTTGTTCCTGGTATGTGTGGAGTACAGATGTGCTGAGGCATACATATATGGTTATCTATCTATACTCGTGCATTTAATCTGAATTAAATTTTGAACAATGTAAACAGATGTCCTTTCTCTGTTGGAAACTTGAGGCAGACTGCAAGTATGTTGAGGTTCTAAGCTTTGTATAGGCAGACTGTCACAAATTAGTTTCCTGTGTTCCAACACTTTAAATTTGCTTTGTATTTCTACTCCTTAATTGCCTTCCAGAAAGACTAATTTGCACCGGTGAGTAACTACCAAGACACTTGCAACTGCAAATCCACTTTTATATTAAATCAAGCACTGCATTTTTGCTAACAAAGTACATGCTCTCCCTGCATGAAGAGTCCTGTAGATAAAAGCACATTTGTTCAGATTATAGATTTTAATGAAAATCTACACTCACAGTTCTTATGCCACCATTTCTTGTCATGTTTAAATTGGACTCAAGTAGTGTTACATTTCTGTTTTGCAAGAGGGCCTCCTTTAAATATGTGGGAAGAAAACAAAGTGCTGTGAACCTAAAAATGGCCGTAATGAAGGTAGGATTATTTGCAAGTAACATAACTTTTTCCTACAGAACAAGGGGGAATGATTTCAAGGTCATAAAAGGTAGATTTAGCACTCCCAAAACGCAACTCTTCCAATGCTCTTTTCTTGGAAATTTTCATAGGAAAATTTGTACTGGACTCTTGTTTTTTTTTTTTTTGTCTGACCTAACAGTTTTTGTAACAAGGATGACAATAACTGAAATCAGCTTTGGGTCTTTAATTTCTTTGGTTAACTCCCTGTGTTTAGGTGTGGTTTTCATTTCTGCTCTGATTAGTGCTTTGGCGTGTGTTCTTGGTTTCGTTTTTGTATGGGGATTGTTTTTGTTTTCTTTTAGAAGCTTCAAAGACTTAACATGACCAGTCTCCTTTCTGTAGAACTTTTTTAACCAATTTCCAATAATTGCTGAAAGACAGATGTTAAGACAGTATCTTGAAAATAACCAAATTAGTGGTGTATTTTGAAATGGTGGTAACCAAAGTTTGAGTATTTAACAATTTGATTTGTTAGAATAATTTTCCTTCTTTTTTTCTATAGATACATCATACTAAATATGAAAATGCCTTGAATTTATTGTATCCTTTTCTGACTGTTGGTATGAAAATGACCAATAAGGTTTTCAGAAAGCTCCCCCCAAAAGAAACTCAGATCCATGGAGGTAAATATGCAGCTCAAGAAGGTAGAAATTGCTAATTCCTAAAGGTTGCAATGTTGGAAGAAAGCCTGAGCACTGTCAGGTGAAATTTTTATGTAGCTATGAAGAACAAGTTGGCACATGCACCAGTCAGCAAGATAAGTGAATGCCAAGTATTTCTCCAGTGCTGTTCAATGCAAAAAAGTTCCTATAGCACAGGATCTTCTGTATGCATACAGATCTATAGGTCAAACCTAGAGAAAAGTTATATTTAGAGCTCACTTGCTGCACTTTAAAGGACTCCTGTCAGCTTTGGTGAGGCTGAACTGGTCTAGTAGCTTACTAGTCTAATTTGATGCTTGTGGCATCGTAGCCAGGGATACATGTGATGATTTCTGAAAGCAAACTTTGAAGGACTGGCCTCACCTGTGTTCAGTACAGTAAAGGTACAGGGACTCTAGATTTAAAAAGAGCTGGCATGGGCTTTCTGAATGATAGAACATACAGCAAGTATCTCACAACTCCAAAAATTTAAGAACAAATGCATGAGTACTAACAAGTGCTGTAAGTTGTGTCTTTCCCAGACAACTCATTTCCATAGTACTTTAAAATCAAAATGATTACTCACTGTAAAGAATTTTACTGTCCACACAATAACATCAGTAGAGTATTGAGTAGAATAGCAGAACTGTGCTTTGTCCTGCATTGAAAGCTTGGAGGTCTTAAAAAGTGACATGGTGAAATCGGGCTGAGGTTTAAGCCAGGTACTGCAATGTGTGGGATTGTTTGGGAGCAGCACCAAACTGTTCTGTCCTTTTTTTTTTTTTGTTTGTTTGTTTGTTTTTTCTTTTCATAAAAACAAAACCACAAGAATTTGCCATTTCCTGTTGTACACACACAGGTACTTGACTGCCTGGGAATATGTCAAAGGTTTATGAAATGATGGATCTGCTCCATTCAAGAGCCATCAGTACGTCACTTGTACTTCTGGCAGGAGTCGCTTTAATAATTTTTGTGTTTCCAGCCAGGGCCACAAAATACTTCATTATAGGAGAGGGAGTTTCATTTCCCCAGAACTGGAAAGTGACACACTTAAAGGAAGATACCGAAGCCCCATGAAACTCTGCACTGCGACCTGGTACATTTTAATCTATCTTTCACATTTCCTGAAATGTCTCTACCTAGCCACACAACTTCTCTTAGACCAAAATGGTTTCGTGTCTGATCAGTAGTTGGTGATGCTACACTTTGTGGCTTCCCATATCCTGATTCAACAAGGTCATACAGGATCAGGCAGGTATTTGGTCTCACACACAAAAAAAAAACTTACGGGAAAAACAATGTGGTTATCAAAGCTCCATCAGCCATAAACTAAGGCCTAGTCTTCATTTCTTGTCATCTATCAACTCTCATAGGACTTTTTGTTAATAATGTTCCTCTCTATGTGAGAGGAGGAAAAGTTTGTCATTGCCTTTCTAGCTCTGGTTCCAAGTGTTGTCTAAACAATGAGTGCCAAATTGGACTTCCTTATTTTCACTGGACTACCAAGTGTGTATATTTTAGAGTGAATCTCTGCTGAGTTTTGGGACAAGGCAGTACATTGCAAGCTTATTAGTTTCACTTAGCTATATGAATTTCTGTTTGGTGAAAATGCAAACATTTCCATCAAGCTGACAGATACAAACCTCCATCATTTTCTCAATGAGTGCCCTTACCCTTGTTCAGTGATACAGAGCATTTATTGTGGCATCTGGCAGTAAGAAACCCCTCCAAACAAACTTCATAGCTTGGTAAGCTCTATATCTTCGTGGAGGGAATGGCAAGAAAATATGCCATGGATGGAAACACTAAATGACTGTATGAATGTAATGCCTTTTATAAATAGGTTTCTGCCACAAGTGAATAATAGCAAACATATTAGCTGGAGTTGCTTGCATCCAGTTAATAATTGTAATGCTAAAAAAAACTTTCTCCTCCTGACAGCATGGAACTGTTTTATAAATTTTTAAAAATGTGTAATAGGTGTTTGACATGAACAATTAAGGGAAACTATTTAGAATTGCAAAATGAATTAAAACTTAAAAACGTCTTTACATGATTATAGGTAGAAGCACAGCTATTGGAATAATGAGCTAAAAAATTGCTTATTGGAAAGGAGAAATATTAAAAAGTTGCCTTTCCTGAAAAGAATTCTCCAGTTACATTTCTGAGTTAAATTGCTTTCAATTTTTGATGTTCAACAGTGACTCTGATGTGTGCCAGAAGCCTCACATTTAAGATTTCTTTTATATTACAAATTCTTGAAATTCTGAAAATTCCTTTTGGGAGACTTTAGGGATTTGCATTTTACACACCTCTGGGAAAGCCCACTGACGTGTCATTTCATGCTTCCCACATTATCTTTTGTACATCATCCAGTGAAAATAGCACTGGAATCTCCGTTAAAAATACTAAGCATCCAGGAGAATTTCTGGGTATACATACATATATATATGTATATATGTGTATATATATATATATATGTATATATGTGTATATATATATATATGTATATATATGTGTGTGTATATATATATATATATATATATATATATATATATATATATATATATATATATTAACAATTCCTGTGTAGGAGCAGCGATTAATGACTTTCAGTCTGTCAGTTCCATTTTGCTTCTTTTACAAAGGTGAGCAGCACTGTTTTTGTTTACTTGGGAGAAATTGCAGCAGAGAAAGAGAAATGAGGAATGATTCATCCAGGTTCTCTCAGTTGTGTGGTTATTGCACCTTGCTGTTTCCTAATGGCTTGTACCTTATTTGTGTAAAGGTTGGCTCAGAGGTGTGATCTCAAGGAATGTGTCCTTGTGCTGTGTTAAAAAACCAACAAGTACTTCGAGTAAAAAAACAAACAATTAAAAAAAAAAGCAAGCAGAAAAACACCTCAGAACTTCACATTGAGTTCTTTCTCCTTCACTGTCTTCAGAGGAACCACTGACTTTTTTTCATTTCCCCAGCCTCTCCTTTGGCTCTGGTGGTTTGGTTGGACAGCCTGTTAAAATAAACTTGTTCAACAGCTGTGAGAAGCTCTAGCAGCCAGTCGAGGAACAGAAGTATATAGGGTCCAAGGTGGATACAGCAGACACATTTGACCTGTGCTGATAGAATGCTGATTGTTCAATCTTAATACATAGTTTTACTGTTTGGTTTTTTTTTTCCTTTTTATTTAATTATATAAAGCTTTCCAGCTTTTTTAGATCTGCCAATGTTTAGTATTTATACTTCTAGAGATAGGAATGCCACTCTCCAAAGCAGTAGATGGTGACAAGTGTACCGAGTGAAGATGTACAAGTTGCTGTGGCTGCCCTAAGGCTTCCATAGTTTGCATTGGCTGAGCTCACACAGGTGGTAGCTCTTGAGTTTGCTTCTGTGAAGGACAGGAACCAAAGGGTGAACTCTGCACCCACCAGAGCTCTCTGTTGCTGCACTGCCACAGCCTGGAGGTTCTCTGCTCTGTTTGCCACAGGAGATGGCATCTTGGACACACAGATCCTTTCTCCCGCTAGCTTACCAGACAGGCTCAAAAACTGCAAGAAGGTAAGAGGCTGGTGGGCTATGCGTTTTGAGCAATGAATGATTAGAAAACCAAAATCCAAATCCCACCTGATGGTGTCCATTGGAAACTCTGTGGTGCTGGTTCCCATTCAGCCTGGGTTGGTAAGCAGCACGTTTGCCGATGCACCTAAATGTTTGCAGGAATGTGTGATAACAAGGGAGGCACGTCCAGCTTATAGCTCTTAATAACTATGTTTTCTGAAAGTCTGTGGATGGTGCAAATTTGTTATTAACTTGGCATGCTTAAAGATAAGTATGGTGTAGCTAAATTTGGCTGGGAATGGCAGGGCAAAAATAAAGAGGTTTTAAAACGAAGGGAGTCTGCCTAAATGTGAGCTCATGGGTATGGTGCAATGGGACACAGGGAATGGTGGTTTAGTCTTTTGAAAGCATTGTGAAGTTTGAGCAGGGGAATGTTTGAGCTTTGCGATGTTGAGCAGATGGGCAGGTAGTTATATTCAATTTGTCTGGACAACTTAGTCACAGGAGGTGACCATAGACAGTACAGGAGGTGCTTATAGATATTTGCTCTTCTGAGACCAGATATCTCCAGATGTTCTTCCTATTCCAGCAGCCCCTCTGTGTACTGCTTCCCTGGCTGTGGAGCAGCAGAGCCTGCAGCATTAGCTTCTCTGTTCCACCGAGCTGCTGTCGGCTTATTCAAAATCCTGTGTATTTTGAATTTAACCCTTATTTGCTCTAGTTTAAAAATAATAATAAAAATGCTGATGTCTCTGTTCTTTACACTTGCGAGTTATAACAGAATTCTGAGTGGAATGGGTGAGTGTGTCTTCTTATTTGCTGCTGGGGTTGTAGGGAAGTCGTGGTTTGTCACGTTATAGCTGTGCTCGGCCAGACTGAGGAGGGGCAGGAAGCTGGCAGCACTACAAGTCGCAGCCTGCAGCTGGGTTCTGGTGGCACTGAGTGAATGCAGAGGCTCTGGATGGCTCACCGCTCACCACAGACAGATGTCTGCCTGTTCTCAGGGCTTCTCCTCAGGGAAGGTCAGAGCTTTCCAGAAACTGGGACAGGTAGGCTAAAATGCGGGAGGGAGAAACCAAGTCACTGACTGCTTGGTGAGAAAGGTAGAGTGAAATTTATCTTGACTGTCTTGTTCTATGCTTATTCTCCTGCCCCCCCAATCTGTGTTTTTTGATGGAATTTAAAGCATGGTCAATGACTGTAGTCTAGTAACAGATTTGAGAGATGCTTTTTCTTGAAATTACATAAATCTACGACAGTTGAAAGTGGACTTTTGTCTCTGCCCATGTTTCAGAGCTAAATGCTTTAGTCAGTAATTTGGGCCATTGTTCCACTAAAATGACTCTGCGTTTAATACTGGGTTAAAAAAAACTGGGCTATACCAAAATGTGAATTGCACTCCTAGCCAGAACTTGGCCCCAGGTGTGGAAAAATGCCATGGAATTTCTGAACCACCGCACTAGGCCATATGTTTTGAATGAGGTGCTGTCCCACAGGTCTTGCTTTGAAGTTAGTTAGGGTGGCTCCTTTGTAACCTACTTAAATCTGACCCCAAATGATCATTATCAAGAGAATATCAACCAGTGTCTTTTACAGGATGGAACACTTGCAGATAATGGCATTAAACATACTGAGGGATGCATCTCGACCTGCTTCTATGGAAAAATTTGAAGCTGCTCTAGTTAATCATTTTGGAGACTTCTGCACTGTAAATCCATTATCCGACTATTTCTATAAATCAAATGCCAGCACAGGCTCTTCTGAGGGTTACTATTATACAGAAATGAGCAAATATATTTGTAGATGAATCTCTGGTTTTACAGCAAGATTGATCTACTCCCTCCCATTCCATCCAGCATGATTTATAGTGGAACTTCACCAGAGTAACATCTTGGGAAGAATACTGAGAGCTATGAAACTCTCATAGTGTTCTGTGACTCACTGCAGTGATTGTTTTCCTGCTACTGATGAGTAAATCACACGTTTAAAACAAAGACGAAGCTGAACTTTCACAGTCTCTGGTGTTTGATTCTGCTGGCTTGTTTTTTAACCCGTAATTCTGTGTGTGTGTGATTGTATTTTGTCTCGTACATGAACACACAACTACTTTTCTTCAGGCTAACTTGTTGACCTTGGTTATCTTAGTAGTGGAAACGTAAAGAAATATATTCCATTTCTCAGTGGTTAGAAGCCTTGTTAAATTTGTGTTAGTGGTCACAAATGCTGCTTTAGTTAAGGTATTCTGTGTACAAGTGCAACTGAAATGTGTTGTTCAATACCTTTCTTAGCAACAAAGCTGAATGGCCTACTTCAGCATCAGGAATCCATTTCAAAAAATAACTGAGATAGCTAGGATCTCTTTGGGCCGGCCTGCATTCACTCAGTGCCACTGTTCCTATTTAAATCAACAAATGCGAGATATTCTGATTGCTTTTGTAGTTTGTGTTCTATCTAAGCTTACTATGCAAGTAATTTCAGACTGTATTTCCTTCTATCTCTCCTTTATGACAAGAGATAAGGGGAAAAAAACCTAAATATTTTCCAGCTACCCTCTGCTTAGACTTCTTATAAGAGTGCACTTGGGAGACCTGCTGTTCTGAACCAGAGTAACTGGTGACTGCTGTAACATGTAACTGGTAGGGCTGTCTGTTCTTTGTCTCCTTGGTTTTCTCATCCCTTGGGCTAGTCTTCCTAGAAATGACAGTGAATTAGGTTCAAGATAATTGAGTTGGATCTTAACAGTTAAAAGCTCAAGGAGAAAAATAGAAATTCAGGAGATGGTGTTTTCTTTAGCTGCTTTGGTTACAAATATTCTGTAAAAACTCTACAACTTAGCATCTGATGGATCCTTCTCAGGTATACTTGACAAATTTCCAAGTCTGCTTCCTTTGTCAGTTTGTCAAAGCATCTGTAAAAAATAAAATGTTGTGCTTTGCCCAAAATTTCCTTACAGTTACTGGAAGAACAATCAAATGATGCTTGTTGCTACACGTGCACTCCTGAAACTATCTGAAGTTAGATAAAGCCTGTCTTAATGGACAGAAAGACGAGTTCTGATTAATCTCTAAAAATCCAGCCTCCCTGCTATTGAAGCACAGTGATGGCAAAGGTTTTGCTGTTGTTTTTGGTCAGATCTTCCTGGCTGAAGAGAAAGAACAGAACATTTACTTGGCTTCAAGTAAAGGAAAAGGTTGCATTTTCAAAAGGGGCTCAGGCTTCTGAACCCTAGCATTTTTGTGAAGTTAGCTATTCTTTTTTTATTTCTGTGTGATGAAACAGTAAAACAAAGATTGAGTTGAATACTGCTTTGCTTTCCATTATTTTAATCGTGGAAGTTTCTTAGAACTGAAACCAGTCTGTCTGCTGCTCAGGTTTGCGTTGCAGGAACCTATGGTGAAGCTACAGAAAGCAGGTGCCCAGGAAACCCTTTCAAGTAGTTTGCATGCTAAGCTTCAAATTCATCTATATAACCATATCTGTGTACAAAATGGAATGTAGAACATGTTTTTACTTTTTCTTCTTTAAACAATGCTATGTCCTATAACACAGTTACCTTCCTTCCTTCTAAAAAGATGGGGGTGGTAGATGGGCACTTCATATTTCGACTTACGCATGCATGCTTATTCTTCTCTTATTCTTCCTTTCATTAATTCTCTCAAGATTTGGCACAATAAGAGCATTATGTAAGACTAAATCATTCTCACATAATTCTCAGTGAATGCCTTTCATGAAGTACTGGCTGCCTATCATGACTATAAGTAAAAATGAATCACTTCCTTTTTAAATGGAAGCATTAAACCTAACATTTTATGTAGTTAATTGCCACAAGCCAAAATAACCTTTTGAGCTCTCTGAATTTTCACAGCTGCTAACTGGAGGAAACAACCCACACTGATAAAACAGAAACTCAAGAATTTCTAAGAAATTATTCCTCACTCCAGCTTCCTCTTTTAGCATGAAGCCCAGCTCATTTTTGCTAGAATATTAGCACTTCTCTGTAGAGGGAAACCTGAGTATCATCTAAAGGACAGAATTACGAAGAATACAGCAAGGACAGTATGAATGTAAAGATGACCTTTCAAAAGCACAGAGAGCAGTTAACAGCTCAAGATATATAAGTGACTACACTGTTGCTAGAAGCTAGCAGACTGAGTCGGTGCAAGGCTGCACAGTTCAGTAACAGAGCTCTCTCTGTATTTTCCAATAGACAGGAAAATTCAGGGATGTATGCTGTGCATGCTTCTAAGTTAAGAGAGTAAATCTGCATTACAAGGCAAGGTTAATATGTGAAACAAGAATCAGCAAAAAGAGAATAGGATCAAAACTGAGAGATCTCCTATTGGAAGTACGGGAGAGACAGGGCAGGGAAAGGTAAGAGGCTATGGAAACAGCTGGGGCTGCAGGCATGAAACCCAGGTGTGCTGGAGAATTTTTTTGGTCTGTTACATTCTTCCACTGTAGGGTGCTTATTGTCTGCTGTAAGAGTGAGGTCCTTGCTTCAAGCAAGACATGCAAGAGCAGGAGTGAAGGGCCTGGTGCTGGAAGAAGCTTGTGTGCAAACAGCGGGCTGGCAGCAGGAAGACGTGGAAAGAAAGAAGAGGGTGGGTGAAAATCAGAAACTCACTGGGCAGTCCTGTAAGGGGGAGGAGACAGGGAATACTGAGAGAGAAGCAGAGAGAAATATTTGCTAAATATCAAGTGAAGTGAACAGTCCTTTTGGTGAGTGGTAGAGAGGATCTGGCAAAGACACAGCTAAAATATTCTGTAGAAAATAGAATAGAAAAAAAAATCATCAATGCAGGAACAAAAATCCATTTTTGGCAAATGTAGGAACAAGTGTGGGGTATAGTCAATATTTTAAAAGACCAGTGGATGGCAGCATATTTTTGCTTCGGTTGTCATGCCATATGTTCTGGTTGCAGCTCATATGCTGACTTGAGCATCACATGTCAGACACAACACGGATTTATTCTTGGGACAAGTTAGTACCAGCTGCAAAGATTTGTGCTTTTTTTGTGAGTGTGTGGAGTTTGCATTTGGTTTGGCAGAGACAGCAGTAACCACTCTTGCAGCTGTCCCAGGCTGAATCATGTGGGAGATGGGCAATGTGTTTCACTCCTATCCTTATAATGGAAATGGAACAAAAAAGAAAGAGGATAAGATAATATCATGACTAAGCAGTGCCGACCTTCTAAAAGTTTATAGGAATGTTTCAGAGAACGAAAACTCAGAAAACCAGGCCTACAGAATCACCCTAAGAGCTTCTAATTCTATTGATTTAGTGTGAGTTCGGTCTCTAGATTATTATTTTGGATCTGCTATGAAGCTGATCATTTCTTCCACAAGTTTTGGGGTGTAAACTGTAAAGAAATTAAATCTCTTGAGATATAAAGTTATATATGAAGAATAAAATTGGGCACCAATTCAGGCTATAGTGTAACACTCATTCATCCAAAAACTGGTGAGCATGAAGTAGTTAAAGCAAAGATGTATTTTTGGTAATTAAACTTTAAATAATAATAATAAAAAAAAGCATTCTTCTTGCTTGTGGTATTTATTCACTCAAAGTGGAGGGGAAAAAACTGACAAGTTTCAAGCGATTTGTCTGTCTATATTTTCCTATGCCCTTAAATTTCAAATGAGGAAGAAAAACATACTTTAAAAGAACAGTTTATAATTTATTTGATAGAGAGAATTCCAATAAATCTGTGAAAATTACAGGTCTTGAAAAACTTTTCCTTCTATTTCATGTTCTCTGAAGCAAAACACTTGATGCAAAGCACACCTGGCATCTGACTGGCACATACCTCAGAGGTTTTCTGTGCAGTCTTCATTAGTGTGTGCTTACCAAATGTTTTGCAGCACCAGAACATGAGTTCCCCCATTGGCTTCAAAACCTGTGAACTACATACTCATGGTAAACAACGGTTCTAGAAAAGAGACATTGCAAATACAAAAAAAGAAGAGGGTATTAGCAGTCAAGGTTCTTTGGAAGATGTTACGTTGCTTTTGGTTGTGAAATGTTTATAAAGAGCAGCACACAAGAACATGGTAACCATTTCAATTATCTCAAGCTCTTAAAGGGTGTTTGTTTTAAAAAAAAAAAGTCCAATTATAACAAAATGATATTTGCACAACGACGTTGGAAACAAAGCATTTTGTTAGTGATAGATGCACTAAGAACCGAAAGCTCTTTTGTTTATCAATTTGTCAGATGTGTTCTGAAGCTTCCCCTTCCAATTACAAGCTGTTTAGTGCAGCACAACAGGTGTTTAAAAATTAACATAGAAACTGGAATGTTTTTTCAATTGTGGCACATTTCATTTGAGATGATTACCATGAAAAGACCTGAAAAGGGAACACAAAAGCAATGACTTATAGACGCTCTAATTTTTCACTTAGGAATTCTTCCACGCTGTCAGTATTCCACTTGAGGATGCTCAGCTCTTCTGCAATGTTCCCACTGTCGTCCAGCAGCTTCAGTACAGGGTCAGAACCACGCACATACTGCAGAAAGAAACAAGCCAGTTCCCTGGGGCTAGAAAACGCAATCTCCATTTCAAGTCCCTTCTCTATTTACATCAGTTAAATATGTCAAATCAAGAAGAGCAATAAGCTCAAAGATTAACACCATGAAGTATGAATACTTAAAACCAGAGTGCTAAATGAAATTGGAGTATTTGAGAAAATGTAGGCAAGATAACTTATGCTATGAAACTTATGCCACCTAAGCTTAGGAAAAATAAAAAAAAAACCATACTTAAGGTTGGTTGTTCCTGATAACACTTACTTAATGCTGTAAGTATTTCAGTGTGTTCTGTTCTGCATTTACGAACATTATTGATAGAATGTCTACCAACAATATATGTTCTACTGTTCTTGAAGAAAATATTATATAAATCAGATAAAGCTTACGAGATCCTTTTGCTTGTTCTCTCCTATGTTACTGTTGCCTCCTCTGTCCAAACTTAAAGGAGTAGATGCAAAGAAAGAGCAAGGAAGAGGGAAGACATCTGGGTTAAAGACAGAGATCCTGCAGGCAATACATCCCCTGGCAGCAGTGGATACAGTGCACTGGCAGGGAGAGAGAGCCATTGGGCTTGCATGGAAAGAAGGTATTCTGCTTTAACTGTTGTAAACTCCTCAAGTTTGATTTTTGAGTCGAGCACATGAGTGATCCTTCTCATATAGTCAATGGCCTTTTTTTTTAACTTAAGAATTGTCTGGTCAAACAGTGCAAAAGTATAGTATCAATTTTTGGTGTAATTACTTTCTTGCCTTCTACTGTGCCCTATTTGTGCACACTATGTTTTGCAGGTAGTGCTGGTAATAATGCTTCTGAAAACTGAGCGACTCCTAAAATACGTAATGCAAATAAGAGCTTTTAGCAGTACTGTAAGGATGTAGCCATGTAAGGTTACAGAAAAATTTTACTAGGGGTATTTACTTTACCCTATTACAGAGCTAACTTAGTTTGCTTCAGTTAATGAAGGTAGCAGCATCTCTAATTGGTTTTCCCTAAGTCTTGTAAAATAAATACCAGATTCATTTGTACATTTTTTTTCCCAGTGAGGTTTTATACCAACTGTAGTATAGACTGCTTTAATGTTTAGTACAGCTACAAAGTTTAAATAAATATGAAACATTCAAATATACAAGAGAGAATGCTTTTGAAAGAGGACACATATAAATACATGAGACAGACAGAGGAAACCTGCTTTAGATGGAATCTGCTGCTGAGAAGACAAATGGCTTATTTCAGCCGTGCATGGCTATGAAGTAACTCCAGATGGTGCCATTTGGTGAACAGAGATGAGAGCACAAAGATGTGAGAATCGAGATGTATATCTGTGAAGTACACTGAATTTGAAAGCAAAGAATTGCTTGTGCTTAAGGCAGCGTGGCTTATGCAGCTTTGCCTATACACAAGTCATAGGAAACACCATTCAGTGTATGCAGTTCTTTAAAGCTGGATGTTTGAAGGCTAACAGAATGAAAACAGACCGAGGAAGATCTGAGAGGAAGCAGAAATATCCAAGAATTTCTGAATGTATGGAAATGGCAGCTGCATTAGAAAATGAAGAACAGATTGAGAGTGACAGAAGAAGCTCAAGTAAACACAAGATATTCACGGAATCAGGTCAGAATGCAAGCATTCCTCACATTCTTTAAACATCTGCTTTTACTTAAGGGTTTCAGTATACTTTTTATTGGATTTAAACAAAATAACAAACAACTCCTTGGGCCCCAATGACAACAAAGATCTGGTACCACTGCTTAGCAATAACCCAATCAGCGATAGCTGCAGAAACTTGGAAAGATTTATATTGGCAATGAAAGTACATCTTCTCCTGAAGGATTATTTCATCAGCAAATAAGGATGCTCCATAAAAGGGATGTTTCCACCAGGTTTAATTCTTCTTAATATATGCTTCCCCCGACCCCAAGGAAACACAAAAACCCTTTGGTTATTACTTACCTTGATTTGCAGTCCCCTGAATAGCTTAGGCTTATCACTCCTGACAAAAGCTACAATATGGAGAAAAAAAAAGAGAATAAAACTTTTTCCATGGAAAAAGGCTTTAGAAATTAATGGCAGAATTCTCAATATCTTCACAAAAGCATTACTACTAAACAGCATGCCTAAGGAAAACTATTTTTACCAGTGTTCCAAACAAGCTTGGATTTTCCTTGCATGGTAGTGCAACTGTGTGAGTCAGTTCATCTGCATGGACAACTGAGAGTCCTCAGCAGAGCCACGCGTACACAGCTGTGTATGCAGATGTGAAGGAAGTTGTTAGGGCAGTAAAACTCTGGCTGGAGATGAGCTCTGTGTGGGAGGATACATGTGAAACAAACGCCCTCAGCGCACTGCACAGAAGTGGCAGCTGTGTTGGTGAAAGGGCACTGAGGAAACTGTAGGTAGAGGTGTTATTCTTGCACACAAGACAAACAGTTTTGTCTTACAGAGCTCTACAAGGTTATGTGCTGAAAACCAGCATAGAAACAAGAAGAGGAAACAAGAAGAGAAACTGGTATCTCCTCTTTTCTTGAAACTACTAAAGGTAAGCAGTCAGTTACTACGGGCTCTGTGACCTGCCATGCAGCTCCACAGAGAGATCAGCTGCTAATGGACAGATTCTTCACCTGACGTGTTGGTCACACATACGTGAGTGCTAACAGCCACACAGACCCTGTATCCCTACAGCACTACATCCTTGTGTTAATGTGAATGTTAACAAGAATGCTGACAGCATGCCTTGTCCTGAAATGGACAAATGTGAGCACAATCCACTACTTCCAAACACTTTAGCTTAATGAATATATGAGTTGCAAAAGTATTTTAAATTTATTTAGAAAATAGCTTAGTCTTCATTTCCCATTACACTCAGGTTACACTAAAGGCTGAATTTAGTATCTGTAGTGACATTAAGTGGATTCAGGCAGCTCTTGTGGTATGCCAGCAGTCTCCCCAAGGATGAACACTGTCAGCATGGATTGACTCTCAAGGAGGTGCTGGCTGCATGTTAAAGCTGCCTTTTCAAGGTTAGACAACAATGCATCTCTTGCGAATTGCAGTGCATCCAGCTGGTGCATGAAGATGAGCAGCAACCTCAGGACTAACGCCTCGTGTGGCTCACATAATGTAGTGCTTTCCTCAATAATTGTAAAGATGTCCTCTGGCATCTTTATACCTTTCTCCCTATTACTGAAGACAGTTACCCTAACATTTCCTCAGTACTATACACACAGCGACATTTATTTTCTCTAGTCCTCTACTGTGCTCCTGGTACAGAACAAAATCAAATACTCTGGCTGTGTGCAGCATAAACAACTTCAGAACCAAATGGCTCGTAAGCTGCTGGACAGACTGCTACCTGAAGAAGAAGAAAGCTTGCTTCTCTTCTTTCTGGAGAACTTTAATGTCACATTGCAGGCTCTACTCACAGAACAATTTCAAACAGCACTAAACCACCAGTACTTGCTCACACATTGGAGTTCAGCTCTGATATAAATTCACACCAAGGCCATTTTCAGATACTGCTTTCCTATGCTCTCATGAACTGTTAGTTGTCTGGGCTCTGATAGCAAGATACAAAAAGTGGTGATGTTTCTTAAGTACACAACAAACTGAACTATTACATGGGGATTTTTCCCTGCAAACTGAACAATTTGTAGCTGAAATCCCTGTGTAGGACTTAATATAAAAAGGAGGTTTTAGGAAACAGTCAGTATATGGAGGCAATTTAATTGCAAAACATAGAGTAGCAGTAAGATGGCACAGTAAAATGGAGTCTCAAACAGATCTGGACTGTGGAAGTCAACTCTGTAAGAACAGCCTTTAGCCTCAGGCTGCAGCACTTTCAGCCTTCAGCAGGTTCACACCTGGCTGAGTGACAGATAAAAGCTCACTTGGACATGAGTGGCTGCTCACTGGCTGCAGTGTTGCAGCAAACAAGCTCATAAAATGTGGACAGAATTAGGTGAAAGAAGAAAGTATTCTCTAGGTTGTGTTACATTTTGTCACTTTACAAGTAGCTATTATGCCTTTGTATCAATGTCAAATGTCTAAATCTTCTGAAAGCTGAAACACTACAGACCTTTCTTTCCTGAAATTTCAGACAGCTGGAACAAAATCATTTTTTGTTAGTGGCATATTTATTTCCAATGCTCACCATAGTGACTTTCTGTATTGGTCACCTGAACTTCCATGATGCAACTAAGAATAACATAATATATATAACTTCTACATTCTCAATTTTGGAAGCTAAATTAAAAAATAATATATTGAGATGTGTTAAAAATACAGATTATCCCATCAAACTCACACTTTTCACAGAATCAGGCTCTAAGTTGTAAACATGGTCTTGGAATAGAACTGATGGGGTTTCAGAAATGAGATGCAGCTTGGGCACAAGTTTTGTGACGTGCAGCTGCCAGCTGACCCTGAGGTACAGCACACGCAATCCCCCTTCTGCACAGCCCCAACTCTTGCTAAGGCTATTTGCACATATTTAACCACTGTTTAATAGTCTGATGCTTAATACTAAAATTTTGTATACCTTGCAATTTTCCTCTGCCCATGGCAGCTTCAGAAATTACATACTGAAGAGAAAAAATATTTAATACAGTCATTCATGGGTGAGAAAGGCATTTTCCACTTTGATTTCTGCAGGATGAACTCTGAGCTTGGTGCCATGACACTATTTTTGGTGAATTAAACACCAGACTAGAAGTCAGAGCTGTTCTACTGCCTGCCTTGTGACTGTCCTGTCATATAATGTTAAGAAAATCACTTCACCTCATGCTGTTACAAAACACAAGCAATACCAAAGCATATGCCTTCTGTTTGAAGGCAACCCTGAGGTGAGGCTGCACAGCAGACCTGACTGCCATTCCGATCAACTACAGCAAAAGGTCAGATTGTGGAGCAGAAGACAGCCTACTGGCTTCTCGGAGGCAATCTGCTGAATGCACGAAAGGGAGAAAAGGATCAGATGCATACAGACATTACAAAGCCTACTGAGTGCCAAGCTGTTACTCAAAGACAGGTCACACCTAGCATCAAACAGTGCTTTAAAGGACCTAGGAGCAGCCTCTGCCTACATACACACAGAAACCTACTGCTACCGTCCCTCTGTTTTGACAGAGCTTTAAAATGAATCCGTTGGAAGTAAGACCTAGAATTCTAAACAGAGATTACTAAAGAACTGAAGACTCACTCACATCCAAACTGCAAGTCTACGTATTTGCTGGCAGACATTTGTGCTATTCTCTCTGAAGCAGAACATACTGGAGGAAATCCTTCTGACCCCACATGGGCATGCCTTTACACTGCATCACAGTAAGCTGCAGATCAGTATGTTTGGCATAAGTCCTTTGTAAAAAGAATTGACTAACTACTTTTAAGCTGTTAAGGGCACAATCCAGATTACCAAGGATATCTACATTCAGAAATACTTGTTTTATTTAGTTTCCTGCTTTAGGAGAAAAGATCTCCTGCTTGATCTAGAACTGGAAAAATACAAAATGTTAAGCTACTCTATTAATACTTGAATGAGAGTCAATATACGCAGCAGTGGAATCTTCAACATCTTCAAACAATTATGCACACAGACAAGTATTTTCAACCTTGTCCATCTCCACACACTTCACAAGGGATATAACAGCCTCAGATCAGAGAGGCCTGGAAGAAATGAAAAAAAACTTAATGCCCTATTATATCAGTTCTAGATTTCATTCCAGAAAAACACAACAACAATAGCTAGTCCTAACTAGCTATTATCTTCAGCATCATGTCAGCAACAAATTGTTAATGCACATTTTTTCCTCTTGGTAAGCTATCGCAGGTTGTCTAGCAGGAATATGATGTGAATAAGTATCTCCCAGTAATGCAAAAGTCCACTTGTTCAAACTTTCAATCCTTGTTCTACTTAAACTGTGCTTTCTGTTCTGATTTCCTCCACTGCTCACCACTGTAACACTATGAGCACCTTTCTAACAATGTATGCCCATATGGATTCATCCAAGTTTTGAAACTCTACATGCTCTTCTTGTATGCTATTTTTCTAGTCTCTAGAACCTTTAAACTGCTAAACTCTTAACACTGCATACAGATAAACAACTCTGCATACAGCTGAAGTACACTAAAGATGCTGACCACACACTAAAAAGCAGCAGCATACTTTTTTGATGAAGGTGACCATTCCTCCTACCCATAATTGTTACACCAAAGAGGTCTGTCATTTGATTAGGGCAACAAACTGTCTGTGCTGCAAGAGCAACATCAGAAGGGAACACTTCCATCACTAAGGAGAAATGCTGCAAACTTAGTATCAAGAGTGATCTGCTCCTAGAAAAACATTTCAAGTCTTTCTGTGATGCACTGAAATGGGTCACATATTAAAATACTAGCAATAGGAAGCACAAAAGACTTAACATTTTATTGAATCATGATTCTGCATTGTACTTTGTGCAACTCTGAGTGCAGAACATACACCTGATTCTTACAATTCAGAAGTCAGAAACACTAAATGTATACCAGAAGTGTTACAGAGAATAACTGATCTCTTATTATCACACATGGGTGTGTAACATGAGAGCAGTAAAGATAGAGATGTGCCTCAGTCTGAAGGATTTATTTAGTTTGCATGTTTGTATATAATCTATTTACAAAGGATTATGATGGAATGATGGATGTTTCTCATTAGAATATCCTACAGTGCTTAGCAAGAATTTTACTGACTTCTGTGCAAAAATCTAAGATTTAACACTGTTCTAATTTTCAAGTTTCTGTCACCAGTACTTAAGAACTACAGATAAAGATAACCAGGAAATAAGTGATCTTTCCTAGAAGTACAGTCCACTAACAAACTACATTCTACTATGTGTAAGAATCCCCTCACAGCTGCAGAACTTGAGCAATACAGCAGAGTGCTTACTGTCTCCCTGAAGCCAGAGGATCTAATGCAATTGCATGTTGTGCGAGTTCAAGGATGAAGGACTTTCTGTAACATCTGCTGGAAGCACATTCATTGTGTAACTACAAGTCGCACAGCGAAAGGTCAGAATTATTCTCCTGATGAACAAAAAGAATGCCAAGTTGTGAAAGAAACATTCAGTGAAAAAAGCCAGCCTAATTCAGTTCTGCTAAACACAGTGAAAAGAACATAGGAGTGCAGACATTGTGATCTTGTATCTCATCATGAGCAGAGCAGGGCTGCCACTGAAAAGTCAACTTCAAACAAAAATATTAGATTAGTTGCCGACCTACCCAATTTTTGTTTTCTACCTCAGAGCCTCAGTTTTATGTCAGTCAAAAACTAATTGTGCCAGCTGGTATAAGAAGATCTTGCTTCATCTAAGAATTTTGTCACTTATACTTTCAGTGTCCCACTTGATGGAATGATAAATACTTAAAAGCTGTTTTATAAGGAGCAATTTCAAAACATACATGTTAAAGGAATTATTTTTACAGCACAGCACTTATAAAGCAGCATTTTCTTATGGGAAACAGCAGGAAACAATATCTCAGCACTGAACATACTACAGAGGTTTACAGGAATATAAGGTGTTACGTGACTTATCATGAGAAGTTTTAGTTGAGAAAGATAACAGGTATCCTTGGCCACACTCACAAAAGCATTTAGCAGGCTGTGATGGTATTACAAAGAATAATGCTACCTGAAAGATTACATTCTACTGCTTTTTAAAATTTTCCCATTATGCTTTTAAATTTTATCTTATCTTCCAACCTGCTGCAATAAGCCCAGCAGCAAATGTGATCGTGAGACTCAGATTGGGTAGCAGCAGAAACTGGTGAGCAAAAAAAAAAAGTCTGTTCATCCCTCCTTTCTTTTCACCATCCCAAAGAGAAAAACTGCTTTAGATAAACAAGGATGGAAAGGCAAATTGTTAGCATTTGTAAGTTTTTCCTTTGTACCGAAAGCTTTTTGGGATGTATTACTGTGCATATAGAGCAGTTAGGAATATTTTTAAGTTTGCTGAGTTTGAATGGACATGGGGATCACAAGGTTGCCTCTACTAATACAACTTTCCTCAGAACCCTAACTTGCGCAAGCAATATAATTAGTTCTTATTTTGGTATTTTAAGCAGCAGGAAATGATCTTTCCTCCAGCCTTGTGGTCAATTAATGGAAGTGTGTGCAGGTAAAAAGTAGGAGGAGGGGAGTCCAAAACAGCGTAACTGCAGCCTGGTTTTAAATCCTTATCTTTCTTGTTCTTTGGAGCACCTTCAATTAAGATGAACTAAGACTAATACTGGCCATGTTAGATGGGAGATGCACTTTTTGTGCATTTTTATTTCTAAAGCTGAATTAGTCCTTTTCTATGTCCAAGTGATGTTAAGCACAGTATGAGGAACTTCACTACTGAAAAAGAGCCTGCAATCTCATTGTATGGTAACCGTTGAGTCACAGCTGAACCACTGATTGATCACCTGGGGAAAAGACCAGTCAGCCCTGGAGCACAAGTGAAGGCAATTCAGCTGTGTGACTGGAAGAGGGGGAGCCTGGCTGCACCTCTCTTAGAGACCATTTAAGGGCTGACTGCCACTAGGGAAGGTTGGAGGTTCTTCCTTTGTGGAGTCCTTCCTGTAAGCTGAGATCTTCAGAGGTGGGTGAGCACCTTTCCTTTTGTAATGCCCAATCTTTCCAACTGTAGTATCATTCTACCTGTGCCAGTCTTTCTAATTATAGTACTCAAAAGTTCTATCCATAAAAAAATTCCATGTTGAAATTTCTCACAGATGTTTTTCCCACAGCTTTGTCCCACCACACCCTGATGATGCTCATTTTCCTTCTACTCTATTTTGCTCACTTTAGCTGACTGTCAAAACAATTAAACTGCAGCATCTGTGGAAGGAAAACAGTTCCATAAGCACACTATATAATTTCATCTATCAATTACTGGAGTCTCAGGTCAGTGCAATTTTTCTGATACATGAAACTTAGGACTACTTGTAATAGCACTTAAAAGCACATTTTGCTGCAACAGTATTCTGTATTCTAAGGAACAGTAGTGGGTTTACTTACCCTGGACTTGAGGGAACCTTCCCAATTTTCATCCACATACCTCTAGGACAGCTCCTGCATAAAGCTGCAACAACATACAGAAGCTGTTAATAAAAGTATAACTACTTGTTTGCTTATGGCATGTAATCTATTGATCTGAGCATCAATATCAATTCATTAAATTTGATACTGAAATATTTCATCTATTTGTCTCTGAGAACAAAGTGAGGTTGAGCTAACCTCAATGCCTGCACTTAGATATCAGTCATCTTAGTCACCTATGCAAGGTAGCCAGATTCACTGCCCTTAAAACAAAGTGCAAGTTCATTTCAGTTCTATAAGAGGTAGCATCTCAGTAAAGATGTATATGTTGCTCTTGCATAAGGTCACATTTTTAAACTTTGTCTGGGAACATGCACCTGGCTCTGAAGTACGGTGAATCTTAAATACAAGGTAGCAGCAGATTTTTCCTGCTACCAAAATAGAGCTTTCTACTGTAAAGCTTGGCATTTTCATCTCAGAAATAGCTGTCAATGCTGTTTACCAAATCACATCCTTCTAGCTGTAAAACTCCTACTTAGAGAGAAGCTGACAGAAAAAGCTTCAGTTAAACAGTCTTACTTCAATTCTATAAACA
Organism: Tympanuchus pallidicinctus; assembly: GCF_026119805.1. Lineage (NCBI taxonomy): Eukaryota > Metazoa > Chordata > Aves > Galliformes > Phasianidae > Tympanuchus > Tympanuchus pallidicinctus. The sequence continues at coordinate 13,906,092 of NW_026294791.1, forward strand.
GTGAATACTTCTACTCCTGTTTTCTGATAGCAGTGTTTTCATAACAAATGTGAAAGTCCAGACAGAAAAACATAACAGTGCTGACATGAAGTAAAATTAATGTTTGACTTAACTTGTGGAGACGTGTAATTAAAAATATGCTTTCACTTTGAAATTTAATAAGTGCTGACCCTCAAAAAAGGAGCGAAAACCAGACGCAACGTGACAGAAAGCTCCAAGTGAGACAACTTTATTAAAACTTCATCCCCATCCACACTGGCAGTCTGGGTGACGGGGGAATGCATCTGCAGTTCAGAATATGACTCTTCTGATTTTTGGTTCAATTCAGTACTGGTGTAAATGCTGTGGATCAGAACACATAAAATACTCCATACTCATCTGCAAGGAAATTACAGCTTCTTGCCTGACCTGAACAAATCAGTAATCATTACTTCCACAGGAAATGGAACTAAAAATACTACACTGGAATATGTATGTAGAAGAGCCTTTCAGAAACTTGCTTAACTATGTGCAAGATTTTCAACAAAACATTAGATTTAAGACTAAAACACAGTTTGAATGTTAAAACCCTGAGCTATAAAATAATACTTGAGATCAAAAATACAGTTAAGCTTTTTTTTTTATTCCCCAAATTAAAATATTAAAAAGACACACACACAGACATATATATATATATAAATCTCAGATACTAGCTTGCATAATTAAATTTCTCTGGATTGAAATCATTAAAGTTTTAAGATGGAGGAGTTACATACACTGAATAGTGAGATTTTTAAACTTAACCTGTGCCTCCATTTATTATCCTTTTAAAAGCATTCCAACAACAATTACATTGGCAACCCTGCATTCAGATGTTACTTTGTGTGCTTGTTCATGCACTGAGCATTTCTCCTGGTTCTATATGCTGACAATTACTTGCATTTTTCTGTCAAGAATTAGTATAAAGAAATAGAGGGGTAATAGCCTTTTTCCATCTGTTCACCAATTCTGTTCTTTATGGGCACAAAGAAGTAAGCACAGCAAATTTAGGACAATGGTAACATGAACATTTTTCAGTTCTCTTTACTGCAAATAATTCTTCCAGTTTATTTTCTTCCTTTCAAGTAAGGATTCCTATGGATCAAGATCACTGTGAAGATCTGAAATGTAAGACATTACGTGATTACAGAATACTCCTGCTTCGTAACTCCTAGCCATTAACTGACAGAAATGAAGTTTTAGAAAAGAAAAAAGTGCAATGACTGGTGCTTAAAAATATTTTGAGCTTCTATCCCTGCTGTAACTGAAGCCCAACTGTGCTACTTCAAAAAAAAAAGTTCAGATTCATGCTGGGACAAGCAGCTGCTCTCTAGATGGCTAGACAAAAAAAACCAATTGACTTCATTTGTAACTCGAACAAAGGTGTCTTTTGCAAGAAAGGCAGGTTTATTTGCATCACTTTGGCCACAACAAGAGAATAGTTGTGAACATCTTCTGCCCCTACCATTCCATCATGTCCAGAGCAGACTGCTCTGAACTTTGATTGCTTCCTCATGAAGGCATAGACTGTGTTCAAATATGACTAAGAATGACGTGTATCATTCAGAATGGAGGCATACAAACATGACGAGTCAGTTCATCGCACAACGCTTAACTTATGAGCTAATTCACTTCATAATGCCTCGCTTGTTTTAGCGGTCATGAAAGTGAGCATAGTGCTGCAAGCAATGAAATAAAGGCTCTAAACTGTTACTGGTGTCCATTTAGTTAGGATTTCCAGGCTGACTCACGTCTGCATCTATGTAAATAACTGCTTTTTAAAAACCTGCTAACTGTATGCTTTCTAAGGCTCTTGTGACAAAGACTGCACTTTTTCCTTGTCCTTTGCAAAGCTACAACTTGGGTTAAATCTCATTCATTCATCATCATCATCATATGCTGCTACATCAACAGTGACAAAAAGGAAAGTTCTTTTAAAATACATTAAATTATTCCCCATTTTTATCTCACGGGTTTCCTCTAACTACTGACTAAGCCTGACCCTGCACATGTTATACAGTGACACTCAACTTGGATTTGTATGCATTTACAATCAGTTAAAATTTACAGTACCATCATGTTTTAAAACATGCAATGTGCTGGGTTGTTAATATAAAGGCACACATGAGTGAAGAGCTGCCTCACAGAATCTAGATACTGCAGGAATACTATATTTAATATTCTTGAACTGTTAAAACTATCAATTCTTTTTTTTTTTTAATAGAAAACTTGATTCATTGAAATAAAGAAATGCACAACAACATATAAAATGTTTTATTTTCTGTCAGGGAGAGAACTGAAAACTTTACTCTTTCCCTAAGGACCAAAGATGGACAAGAATCTGTGGGTTAGGAGAGCAGCAGTCAGAAAACCTCACTGTGAGGAACAGAATGAACTGATGTTCTGAAATGCAGAGAGCCAGCAAAACCATTGCTACCACACAGATCATTCTGAAATGAAGTCACTGGTAAATTTAGCTACAAAGAAACTCTTCTCTTTCACATTTTGTGAAGGGAGATGTCCAACTGTAAGAGTCTGGAAACAAAGAATCAAATAGCCAAAAAAATAGTGTTATTTGAATTAATGTATTTCCAGCAGAATCTAAGCACTCCTTTATTTGCAAGGAAAGCAATTCAAACTGGAATTCCAAAGGAAAACAAACAAACAAAACAAAAAAAACAACCATGGGATCGTGGGTGTTTGAACACTGGTAAGTTGCTGAGAAAGACTGCAGAATCTTTATCCTTGGACATCTTCAGAATTTAACCAGAAAAGGCTCTGAACTCTGCTTTGGATTGGAAATTCTGTTATGTACACACATATCAGAGCTGTGTGTTATCACATTAGGAAATTAGGAAGAGAATTAGGAGAATTAGGAAACGTATTACCTAAGGCTGTGTGAGTGTTGGTACCAACCCAGCTCCTTGTTGCAGTATCGCGTCATCATTCTTGTGCTTTCAAACCAAGGATCTGAAACTCCCCAGACAACAATTCTTCCCAGTGGATCAGGTTTTGGCTCAGCTCTTTACAGTGGTTTGGTGCAAGGACAAGTGAACAGGAAATGTGACACAGGGGTGTGCAGGAGAAAATGTAGAAGTTGGGGGGCACCTAGCAGTTAGTAACTTTGGACCTCTGTGGTCTGTAGTGGGAGCAGAAAGGCAAGGTGGAATAGAGGATAAGCATGGCAGAGAAAGGGCTCCTGTGTACAAGCTCGTACTTGAACCAAGCGAGAAACTGAACATAAGCTAAAAATTAGATAGAAAGTCAACAGATTTCAAGCTCTGGTTTTGAAATATGCTGTCTGATTAATTCTGCTATCTAGCCATCTATTTGCCTCCAGAAGTATAATCTCTAAATACCTTTCTTCTCTGGAATCTCTGCTTTCATTAGAGCAGAAAGAATCTTTGGAGATAGAAAACACTAAGAATGGAACTCATCAACTATTTACTTGACATTGTGCATTTAATTAATTTGGAAACTGTACTTTTTGAAGTTGTTCCAACAAACGTAGAGTCAATCATTTTATCCCGATGTATACTCAAATGAAGGAGGTCAAACTTAATTAATTAAACATTCCACTTGCCAGCACAGATGAACATACACAATTTTAACTCACATTTAACAAATTCACATTTATTGTTTTTCTAAAATTCTTTCTCACTTCAGAATAGAAACAAGTCTCCCACAATTGAGGCTCATCCTGCTACAGACAGATCAGTGCCTTTTATCTTAGTTTGTCTGAAGAGATGAACCTTCAGTGACTTTGACCCAAACAAAAAAATAAGTTTTTCTATCTTAGGCACAATAATCCATCTTAAATTTCAGTGATATTTTAGCGACGTATATTGTTACATCTAGTACAAGTTGGGCAAAAAATACTATTGATTCTTGTTATCTTAGCAATGCAGAGGCCAGACTGTCCAAAAAATTATTAAATCATGCTTTGACAGTTTATTATATTTTGACAATCTTGAATACATGCACAAGAAGGATAAAAAAGTCTAAATTCAGACCCCTTTGCTGAAATCTGTACAGGGGCAATTGCCCATCTCTGAGGAACTTTGAAAGAATGCGTATGGACTCTTTGTATCAATACGTTTACCTTGTTTTACAGAAGGCTTATACACTAGAAACAACACTGTATGTAGGTAGTAGACACATAAGATGTTACCCATAAAAGTTTGCCATATATGCCATATATTTTAATACCTCAAATTTCCAGGTCAAGTTTTGCTTACAGCAGATGTTATCTAATTCAGCAAACTGCACAGCATTAACCATTAGAAATACTTGACAATAGACATTTTAAATGCCATAGAACAACACATCTTTGTGTGCAAAATATATTTCAAAGCTCCATTTAGAAATATTTGTGAGGGCTGTTGCAATACCACACAGCACAACTATGATGATTAATGGATGGTCGACTTCATCACACAGTTAATTCCTAACATTGATTGGAATTTTGACACACATATATTGCTGAGATAAGTCTAAGATTATAATATACAATTAATGGAATATGCTTATAGCTATGCTCGAAATGATCACATGGCATAAGTGAAAGCTGCAGATGGAGTGCAGCTATTTTTGGCTACTGCAAAATATGGACAATCTCTCCTGCTACTACAATTTCACGCACAGTTAGCTTCACCTCCATTTCATCCTTCTACGTTTTACACACCAGCAGTACTCTGCGTCTGACAGACTGAGGCTTAAAACTTGCAGCTGTCTAAAGCAATACAGTTTACGCTAGCTTCTGAATGAGTCTGCAGCTGGATACAAAATCTTTCGTAGAGGAGAAATAACCAAAAGAATTTTTTTTCATTTTACCTACAGTAAAATTATGAAGTAATGAAAATATTTCATTGGACAGATGGCAGCAGAAGAGTGAGACACATACTGGGCGACCAGAGCACCTCACAGCTATTTTCCACCACGTCAATTCACAGAATATTGGATCAATAACAAGATGAGAATTAATAAGTATCTTTCAAGGATATGAAAGAACTGAGTTCCACAAATGTACACATGTGGGCTTGCACTGATGTTACTCAGCACAAAGTATTTTTAGGACTGGGCATATTTCACAGATTGTTTTCAAAAACTGTTAATGATACAAAAAAATCCCAGATTTCTAACCCTCCCCACATACTTTTAAGGAGAATTAACTGTAAATCCTGAAGTCTGTGCTGGAATTCTAACAGCATGCATGGTGTCTGTAACATGGATAGCTAGCGTGTTGCCTTGTGATAGCAAAACCTACTCACGTGATAAAAAAGCTCGGCTGCATACTGCAGGCATGCTTAAAAAAAAAAAAAAAAAAGAGAGAAAGATTAAAGACTCCTGTCTTCTGTGGATGTTCAATTGTTTAAGTGATTGCACTACAAAACCCTGAGCACCAGCACTCTGGAACTTGGCAACAGATGACGCTGCTGACCAGCAAGTCAGGTATCTTACATGTAGATGCAGGTTTTTAGAGTGAGATTAAAAAATTCATTCAAGCAAAAGGATAGGGAAGAACGCTTTTAATTTTAAAAAACTGTTCACTCCCAACTATCAAACAGTCAGTAGAACAAAGATTTAAGAGTAAAATCATAAGCCCAGTTACAGATGCCTATTATAAGTGGCATTAGGTTAGACCACGAGTCAATTTAAAATGTGATGACTCTGAATACAATTTGCTAAGATATTAACATTCATGCTAAAAACTCCCAGCACTAATTTTCTGCTGGCTGGTCTGCAGGGGGATTCACTTGGCACAAATTTCAGAAATTCAGCAAATACGAACAACAGCTTTCCAAACAGCGGCCGTGCGTGAGCACAGTAATATCAGAAATCCCACACTCTGAAACAGCATTCAAAAGAATATGAGGAATGATGCTGTAATTTAGCACTCAACCATATAATCATGATGGTAGAACAATCCAATATGTCTATTCAGCAGCAGATGACTCATGTTTGCTACAAAACCCGAGCAAAAAGTGAAACCAAGCAACCTAATGCAAACAGATGAGAAAAAAAACAAACTTCTATTAAACAATCTCCAGGTTCCTATGCACATACAATAAATTCTGGCTCACACCGAAGGAATATGTCGAACAACCTTGAGACTCCTTCCAGCTCTGTGCTTTCTGTTCTATGCTGAGCATGACTAAAATGGAAAAGACTGCATATATTTTTAATGTAAAGCCCTAATCACAAAATGGCACCTGCTCAGTCTTACACAAAAAGCGCGATCACCTACAAGGTGAAATCTAGGCCTGATTCAGGATAATCAGAAAAAATATCTGTTGATTTAAATTCTGTTCTTGTTCGATCCACATTTATTAGTGCAAAAATGTTTATGACACAACGTGACACTTATGAGTAAATTACAAAAAAATTAAGACAGATTTCTTCCCACTCATCTGGTTTAAAACCCACCTTTCTGGTTTCCAGCTGAGCTTCTTCTTGGCAGCACTGCCTACAGAATGGATCCAACTGATTCAGATTGAACTGTCCAAGAAGGTTGCAAGAGCTGCAGAGCAAATTACTGGAGAAGCCAAGTTCCCTGCAAGCTTCTGATGACAGCTGTGCTCCATATACGTTTATCTGTAAATCAATACAATATTACACTTTAGTATTAAATCAGTTGTTTTAATAGGAAAGCTTTTAGATGCTTTGACCATCAGAATTACATATTTTGAGAACATTTTACTGTAACACTTAATTGTCTGCTCATGAGTGCAAACCACGACATTATTTTGAGAAGTAGTCTTAAAGCCAATAGTAAATTCTAGACATCAATCACAACATGTATGTTTTAAGGCATCAGAGCTGTTACTTTCATATATGCTTCTACCACTCCAGTGTCTCTCTAGTGTCTGCTCCAAAGACAGCACAACAAAAAGCAGCTGTAATGAATCAGCTGCAGCTCTCATGAGACAGTTCCAATAAACATCTTGATTCTAGCAGACTTGGAAAATAAGTCTTACACCTGAGCTTGGGAATGATGAATTGGATCAAACTGCTGAACAGTGTATACAAGGATTGTGATTTCATTTCTTTTTTGCTTTGGAAAAATCACATGCTAGCGCAAGTGTAGATAAAAGCCCTGCAGCTGCTTAACACAGCAGCTCAGTTGGCTCCTAGGCAGAACACCTATTCTGCTTTTAGTGAGCTGATAACACAGTGTTGCCATCCCTGCACTGAAACGATATCATCTGTTCTTTGTTCTTTTCTGCTTTCACCTTCCCACTGCCCTGCAGAAGGACTGATCCGTCCCTCCCTTATACAGCTTGCAGCCTTTCCTTCCAGGTGCACATGGGGAAAGCGAGGGAGGACATAACAAAAGGAGATCCTTTCCCCAGGTGCTTCTCAGATGGGGTGAAAAGATCTTGGTCAAAAAGTAGAAAACAACCAAACAAAAAAAAGAACAAAAGGTAAGAGATTAGACTCCAATAAAAGGGCCTGCAGCACCTCTGCGTTCAGAGAAGCCCCAGCTGAACACCAGCACGCTGCAGCGGTGACAGCAGAGCAATCAACGCATTGTTCTGGGCTAGCAGACGGTGACAGCAGAACCACGTTTCTCATTCACATAAGACCATCTCTTCTAGGTATTTCTCCTCCAGTTTTAGTGTCCCGATTATTGCGCTAACCCATAATAATGCTAACTAACAGAAGCGCTAACGTTTGGGCGAGACCCGCCGGCCCCGCGCGAGGCCGCATCCCGTCACAAGCCGAGCCGCACCTCAGCTCTGCGTTCTCCCGCACAGCGCTGCTCGCGCGCCCGTCGCACGACCGCTTTGCGTTCACGTTAACACACTTAACACACAAAAACAATCGCCAGCACCGTTACAAACCGCCTCAGGAAGGACCGAACAGTGACAAAACTTCGGAACGGGTTTTCGGCCCGCTTCCGGCTTTCGCCGCCTGCAGTCGGTTGCCGGGATCTCGCCCGCCGCCCTGGGGCACGCACCTCAGGGCAGCCCGCAAACCTCTGTTCCCGCGGAGTGCAGGAGCCCCGCGCGGCGCCCCGGGGCCGGGCAGGGCCGCTTCGCTTCCCTCCGCGGGACGCATTTCCCTCCCTCCCTCCCTCCCGCCCGGCCCGATCCCCGCTCCTCGCACGGAAGCGCCGCTGCGCTCAGCCCCGACCCCGCTCACCGCGGGCAGCCCCAGCAGCAGGTACAGCCAGCAGCGCCCCAGGGCCGCCAACTCGGCGGCCGCCGCCATCTTGGAACAGAGCTGCCGGCAGCGCGGCGGGCGGGCCGAGCGGGGACCTCGGGCGCTATGGTGCCCTGCGCTGCCTGGGGCGGGGCGGCGGGCCGGATCGCAGGCGGCCAGCGAGAACGGCCAGCGCGGGACGTCTGCGGGGAGTCCGCAGCGACGCCAACTTTAGCCTGCTCAGTACTGTGCTCTACGGCCAGGCTAATGGAGGAGATTCTTCCCGGCCCCAGTCCGGCACTCACAACGCGGTCCCGAAGCGGGACCCTCCCCCACTCCGGAGACCCGCAGCCAACAGGCACGCAGGCCCCCAGCGCCGGCGATTGACAGCCCCGCCGAGCAATGACGGTGCGCTTCTCCCGAGCGCCGCGGCTCGGTGGGCGGGCGGGACTTCGGGAAGCGCCGCCCCACGGCGGCGGGCCGCAAGGGGGCGGGGCGGCGACTGGGCCCGACACGAGAGCGAAGGGGGAGGGTCCGCGGCGAGCGGGCGGGGCATCGGTGGAGCGCGGCCAATCCGGAGGCGGGAGGGGCGGGGCGGAGGAGGCTCCGCCCGATGGCGGGCGGGGGGGCGGGCGCGCGGCCGGGCGTTCGGTTGCTGAGCAGCGCGCGCAGGCGGGGGAGGGGCGCGTTAGTGGCGGCCGTGCGGCGCTCGGGGCCGGGCCGGGGCGATGTGAGCGGGCCCTGCGCGCGCCTCCCCTCGCTCGCGCCGTCGGAGCGGCGGCTGCCGCGGCTCCCCCCCGCCCGCCCGGCCGGGCCCCGCGTTATGTCGTGATCCCGGGCGGGCGGCGCCGCCGGGGCTGCCGATGGGGCTGCTCAGGATCATGCTGCCGCCCAAGTTGCAGCTGCTGGCCGTGCTGGTCTTCGGGGTGGCCGTGCTCTTTCTGGAGAACCAGATCCAGAAGCTGGAGGAGTCCCGCGGCAAGCTGGGTGCGTGAGCGAGCGGCGGCGGGCCTGGGCCGGGCGGCGGGGAGGGCCGGAGCGGAGCCCCGGTGGCCGCTTCCCGCTGAGGGCCCGGCCCGGCGGGCGGGGGGCGCTCCGCCGCTGTGCCCCTGCGCCGGGGCCGCGCCGCGCGGCGCCGAGCAGAACGCGGCCGTGTGCGGTACGGCGCCGTCCTGGCGGCGGGGAGCTGCCCCGGGGCGCCGCCTCGGGCCGCGGCTTCGGGAGCTGAGGTTAAACGTCGGGCTCGGGAACTCCGGCGTGAGATTCGTTCTTCCGTTTCTGCTGGAAAGTCCTGTAGGGTGACAGCCGCGCTTGGTTATCGGTGCCGCAGAACTTGTGCGCGATGCACGGTGCTGGTGGATCTGGAGGCGTGAAACACGTACCCGCGCAGCCGGCTCTGTGCACCGGAGCTCAGCGCGGGGTGGGAGGCCCGGTGCGCCGGGACTGTCTGATAGGCTCTGCTGCGGTGCTGTCCCACGTTGTTTGGCTTTATAACGCGCTTAGACCGCGAACGCTTCAACTTCGTAGGAATCAAAGCACCCTTATAACGCTGAACTTGAGTTCTAACTCTGAGCAGGCTGTGAGCACCACGAGAAGCTTCCCCCCGAGCTCCTGGCACGGCTCCTGAGCTGGGCTGGCTGAGCGCGCTGGGACCTCGCGGCTCTGCACTCCTCTCCTATCCACCTGGAATTGGCTGTGTGAGGCTGGAGCTCTGCGAGCAGCATCTCTCAGCTCTTCAAGTTACAGGACGGTTGTGCTTTGCATGTTTTTCAGTTGAAATGTGTTGTAATTATCAGAGTATAATCACAATAGCTGTAAACAAAATTTTGAGGAGGAGAATGAGAGAAATGGGAACTTAATTCTGAGTACATGTTGGTGCTCATGGTACAGAAGTGTTTTGTATCCACTTGCTTTAGGCTGGTTGGGGCCAGTGGCTTTGGTTCCATTACTGGCATGGTGATATTAGGGAAATCCAGCTCCTGGCACTGGGAGGGTTGGCATAATGCAAAGTGAGAACAGAGTTTTGCTGGAGAGACTTCCTTTTCTTCCACAATAGGTACGCAGTAGGTATGAGTAAGTTAAGTATTTGGAGGATTAAAATATGCAGCTCATGCTGCTCTAGAAAACCATCTAATTATTGTGTTCTGCTGATTTTGTTTGCTGATTTTATAAGGAGAAGGGACGACTATTTTAAACTTTACAGAAGGTATGATGGGAAGATTTCCTTACCAGGGGTTCTCTAAAACCTGCCTAAGGAGGGGAAAAGGAGCTGTTTCTGCAACAGCTTTGAGTTCAGGTTCTGTTGTTTAACTTGAGCGTATTCAGACAGCGAGAAGCTCTTCAACAAAGAACATCTCCTTTTTCCATATTTTGCATATATGTTTTAAGACTGGTGAATGTTCATGTTTCATTGCAGAAATCACTGGTCAGTGATGGTATTACTGCAGACCTGTAATATGGAAAAAAGATTTTCTCTGTGTTGAACTAATGAGCTGGCCTAATGCACTTCCATCATTCTTCCTGCCCCCTTCAGAGTGGCTCTGTGTGTGAACTGATGCTGGGGTGTAGTGGTAATGGAGCAGATTTGGTTGTGTGTCAGCGGGCTCCTGGTGTTGGGAGTGCTATGGCATGTGATGTGGTTTGGGTGCTGGGTGCTTTTCGTTCTTTGTGTGAATACATCAGATGATGAGCTGTCATCCTGGAAATTGTGAGGATTAGCCTATGGCTAGCAAAGGGGAATGAATTCAGATCTGATAACAAATAGAATGATTCTGCAATTTTATCAGCAGGTCTAATAGTTTTTGGTCAGACTTTCTGAGTTTTGTTCAGTTTATTCACAAATGGACAACTGCTGTTTCTGTACCAAACAGTTGGCACGAGGCTGAATTTCTGTTCAACATTTTTAAGCATCTTACCTGTGATGTGAATGTGGTGTGTTTCTGGAGGAAGAAAGAGAGGGAACCTCTGTGTTCCTCCAAGTGTGATTCCCTTGCATAAGTAAAATTCAGTCACCATTGGAAATCTTTAATTTGTGAAGTTTATAGAAGTAGAAGCACATGACCATCATAAATGTTTATGTTGCGTCTTTCTCTCTGATAAATTGGAATTGTAATATTGTTTAAAAATGTATGTGGAAAGCCATGGTTTTCTTTATCGTGTGAAAAATAACTCTAATTGAAAAATAAAGGAAATATTTGTTGTAATCTTTGCTGCTGTTGGATTTGTTAAGCTCTTTTCAGATGGTTTGTGGGGGTGAGATCACAAACAGGGCCTGTCACAGTCCTATCTCAAGTACTTTTGGGTGAGCTATTCATCATTTGTACTATTTTCCAGTTTGCACATCACAGGCAGCTAAATTGGCAGCATTGGCAGGCTGTGGCCAGTCAGGACTTCAGTGTTGAAGCAGTGGGAGCACTTCTACAAAGTGCCAAACTTGAGGCTCATTATGTATTATTTCAGTGTGTGAAAGGCCAAGGTTCTTTTCCTAAACCAAGGAAAATAAACACAATTAATGATTAAATGTTTGCCAAGTTGCAAAGTTTCATTATTATTATTTTTTTTTTCTTTCGTCAGTTGATTCTGCTGGAATAATCCTGTTCTAAGCACTGTGCAGATACATAACAAACCTCTGCAGTTGAATGTTTTAACTTACAAAGCTTTCTGGAAATATGTGTGTTTACTTTTTTGGGATGTTAAACTAATTTATTTATTTTGCTTTCATTTGGGAAAAAAAGCCCAACTGTCACTAGTTTTGCCAGTTATGTGTGTTTGGAAACTCACCTGGAAAGTTTCTTAAATTGTCCCTCATAATGTAGCATGCATACTTCTTTACTTACACTTGATACACTTTATGCTTGGATCCCGTTTATAAGCAGCTTGATTGTTGGCAGCTCTGGCTACGCACGGCTGTGCAAAAGGTTTACCAGCATTTCTTTGAAATACAACTCTGTTGCCCAATAGTTACTATTTTCTTTGTAGCAGCCTGAGGCACTCTTCATAAACTTTTTTTATATGCTATGTTTCCAGAAATAGGAGTTTTAATGCTGCTTTCTCACTGTACCTACAGCCAGTGAAAGGCTCTCACACTTGGCCTTGCTGGTGCCCTCGTGCTTTTTCATTTAGTCTCCTTTCTGTTCCCCTTCACCCCTCCCCCCCCCCCTTATCCCAGACACTTTGGAGCAAATTTGAAACTGCTTCCATGCTACACTTGTACTTCCCTTTGTGTGTGTAGTAGAGCAGTTGTATAAATCTTACCTGTTTGTAATTTTATAGTTATTATTTTCTTGGGAATGGATATTGCAAATGCTGCTCTTCCTTTATTTCTCAGAAGTCTGTACTGTCTGAATTCCAACTGCTACATAATGGCACATGTTCTCAAGCACATCCCAAGAACATTCAGCCTTGCTAACAGGCTTGATCTCACCCTTTCTGCTGGCACTCCAATTTCTCTGTTTTCAGCAGTGAAGATAAAACAGGTGCTGCTGTTCTCTGCTTTTTTCCCTTTCTCCTCTTCTATAGAACTGTGTGTGAGAAACTTCAGTATTGTTGCTTGTAGTTTGCAGCCTCATACTGTTAGTGGAAAAAGATACAGTGATGTGGTGAGCACTCTGCCTTCGCTTGTAATAACCCTTCACAGCAGCAACTGCTACCTGGCAAGGGGATATTTTTGTTAAAGATGTTTTGAGGGCAGTTCTGAGAAAACAGATAGAGCATACAGCTCTTGTCTCCCCTGCCATGTACTGCAGGGGATGAGGTAATCTCTGGAGAAGGCACTGCCACTCTAGATTCTCCATTGGAAGAGGCCAGGCTTGAATCATTACATGTCTACATATGTTGCTTTTTAATGTATGAAGTTGTAGGAGGGCAAAAAGAGCTGAAATACCATCTTTGACAGAAACCCTGAGAAAGAACCGTGGCTGCGTAGGATAGGAAAGCCTTCTTGGACTGCCATGAAATGAATGCAGGTAGCAAATACTTTGTGAGTTAGTGCAGTGTCACAGACTGGGTAATGGTAGCTATGCAGTAGGGAATTAGTTCAAGGCTATGAAACTCAACAGTACATCTGTAAAGGACTTTGCCCTGTGCTTGCATAGGTTTGTTTTCTACAGAAGAAGGAAGATCGGGTTGTTTCAGTAATGCAATACATACCAGTTACAGTGATGTGCTTGGTGCTGAAAAGGTGGTAACAGCTACTGGAAATCAGAAAGTCATTTAAAATTATTTACTCTGTTATAAAGTAACTAAATCCATGCTATTATGGTATAGTGCTGTTAATATTCCTTCTATTTTTCTACCTCTGAGTGTGGAGGAAGTAGCCAGAATTTTCGTGTAATTGAGTGAGTGGAAGGAGGTGACCATCAAAGAAACTGGTTTAAGATAAAGCAAAACCTAAAGAAAACCACAGACCCCCAGATCCTCCACTAAGATCAACCGACTGATCATGCATTTATGTAATGTAAATGTGTTGCATATGCTTGCTTGTATGTTTAAAAAAAAACCTGACACCTCAAACAGCTCCTGTTTAACTACTTAAGCTTTGGAATTAGCGTAACAGGTTAGAGAATCCTCTCCAGATTATCTTGTACATCTGAAGTGAAACAAGACTTGGGATTTCTTCTTCTTTCTTAATTCAGCGAAGTGATGCATATGCAGATGGATTCTTTTCTTTTGCTTGGCTTTGTACTGCCCCTGGCTATTGAGTTAGGGATATTTGAACAGTTCATGAGCAAGTCAATTTCATATCTACTGGCAACCATGAGTCACTGCTCACTCTTAGTTATACTGTCCAGACTGATCTTGTGTTCAGCTAATGAGCGCCTTTCTCCAAGTTCTTGTTCCTCTTTAGGAAATAGATGGCTTTTGCATATGGAGTAGTCCACATATGGCCATTTAATTGAGTGAAAATGCAGCTACTTTATGAAATTGTGTGCAACCTGTAGTTGTTGTTTATATGAAATGTATTTAAATCTTGTCAAAACAGTACTAAAATAGTGGTGCTTTGTTTGAAATGTGGTGCTATTTCCTTGTTTATATATTTTAAATACTAACTTAGCAAGCACGATGGAAGTGCCGTGATGAAAAATAGCTGAACGGCTGTGTTTCTGGTTGGAAAAACTATTGCAGATAAAAGTTTTAGTGAAAAAGGGAGTCAGTGCTGAGTGAGGCATCTGAAGGCTGGCCAGCTGGTTCAGCCTTCCCTAAACACCTACTGACCCTGGCAGCAGCCTGTCCCGGCAGCAGCATCTCATCCGAACCTTCTGCTGTGCCTGCTGTTCGAGCCAGTCAGACCTGCTGCATCTAACTGCTCCTGAAAATTGCTGGCCCAGAGGTTCTGCAGCACAGCATTTTAGGGAAGGCATTGCTGAGAGAAGCCTTCTGCCTCACAGGGGAGGGGAGACACCCCTCATGTACATGCGTGTGATGGGGACGTGCTGGCTGCCAAGACATCAGTGTCCTTGCAGTTTTTGCCCTGGCGTGTCAGAAGCTGGCGTTGTTTTCAGTGTCCTCGCTTCCCCCAGTAATGAATTGCTATGTTTTAGCTTCCTGGGGGTAGAAGCATGCTCTTTATATCATAAAGGTATTGTTTGCAGATGTGTTCGCAGGAAGCCAAACTACATCTGCGTGTCTTTCTGGTTTTGGTATTCAGTATGTTACCATTCTTACTCTGCAATATCCTGGTGTTACTGTGCTCTAGTAACATTACTGCTATAATAATTATTATTCAAGCCTTCCGGTAGTGATAAAATGTATGGTGAGTAGCTGGGAGTCCAGGACAGTCAGAGAATAAGATAATTACATTGCAAAAGTATTTGCAAAGAATCTGTCCATCACTTAGGCCCTGTCTTTCATCTGCCTTCCCTTACGTCCATCCCCTCTTTATCTGGTTAGAATTTAAAATGACTGACAGCTGACATCCAATTTTTTGTCAACTTGCTGTTTAATTCAGAATACTAATTTGTGTTGAAACATATGTAAAACTTAAGTGCTGTTTTGATAAAACAGCTTTTGATGATTTTGAAGTGTTTATGCAAACCTTGTGCATAATTGCTGTAAAACTGTAAAGAGTGCGGGGATGGGATTTTAGATTTCTTAAATTAAAATACATATATTCCCCATTTCTGAAACTTTCTTTTTCCTCTTAGAAGATCTTCTTTTATTTTCTATTCTATATATAACCATACACATATAAGATGCACAAAGGAGAATAGGGAAAATATATAGAATCACAAAAAATACGTGTGTGGATGTATATTTCTCAGCCACTATGTATATATCTTTATGTTGTAGTATAGGACTGATCTTTTGAAGACAACAGATTGAAAGGCAGTACTATTTCGTTACACTTTGACAAAGGTGCAAAGAAGCTGTTGAGAGCGTGCAGAAACTCGGAGGTATGGTAACAACTGAGCAAGGATGACACTTGTTCCTCTGAGCTTCTGGGAAGTGAGAAGGAATTTCCAGCTAATTTAATTCTATTTTTTCCTCCTGAACCTTTTGCCTCAATGTCTTTGCATTTTGAATATTTCTGTTATCCTTGCTGTATATGCTGTTGCTGAATATATTCAGAGCCATCGCAAAAATAGCATGTCTGTTTTTTCTTTGAAATATTCGTGTTGCTTTGCATTGAGTCTGTGGGGGCTTTGGAGAAGATTTTGCAGTAGTAGGAATCTCTTTTTGCATCACATGGCATTTGCAGTGTCTTTTAATGTACAAAATATTAACCAGCAGTTGATTGATTACTGACTTAGGGGCAGAGGGTTCGTGCAATTCTGAGGACTTCCAAATTTACAGTCATAGGGAATGAAATTTTTAAAAAAAAAAAAGTCTGATGTGAAAATGACAGAATCTAACTGTGACATGTTATATGGACCACGTTGTGTCACCAGGACAAAGCAAAAGCAGTCTGGGACATGTGAGTCCTTTAGTGTTTGAATGACAGTAAACTGGAGAGCAGGAAATAGCATTTTGCAAGATCACAGAATCACAGAATTGTAGGGGTTGGAAGGGACCTCCAGAGATCATCGAGTCCAACCCCAAGATCTGGTTTCAGGGATTTGATTCCTTGAAAAAAACAGGGATTAATTTTTACTGAAGTTGAAGCCAATCACGTCCTTCTGCTGTCTGTGATCTAAGTAGTGTGTCGGAGGGCGTGCTGAACCAGGACGAGAATGCTGCACCTCACCTGTTGGCCTGAACACTGTAGTTACATTCTCAGGCAGATTCTTGATCATAGATACAAGGACAGTGTTTGTTGGTTTTTTTTTAACATACAAATTATTTGCCTTTTAGAAACAAAGTCACAATGTGAGACATTTTGTATCCCACTGGTGGCTGGGAGACTTCATAGATAGAATCCTATCCTAACTGTATCAATAGAATCCTGTCCTGACTATTTTCTGTTACCTTTGATGCTGCCAACCAGGCAATCTTTTGAAGACCTGGTGCCTAATAAATGGTTTGCTACCTTATGAAGAAGCGATTAGATCTTGCTGTCCAATTTGATTACTTCAAAGCGTGTGAAGTAGAATTGAATGGGATATTTTTTTGAACATCATTGCATTTACAAAGGTTGCATTTCAAGAGTGAATGTGTATTTGCTTTTTGGAGGCTGGTCTAGCCTACAAAATACCCTTTTGAAATGCGTTGATTTAGTAGGAGCAGAATGTTTTATGGCTTGATTATCTTCCAAATTATGTTAAACTCTATTTTCTATGTAATTTTGAACTTCCTTCTTGTATCCCTCTTAAGTTTTACTAATATACTGCTTGTACAGTTGCTGTGGTTTGAACTAAGCTAAAACTTTAAGTATCTCCTTTTTTTTTTTTTTTTTTTAATAGGACCTGTTTGAGGTTTAAGGTTATCTTCAGCAAAGGAATATTTCATAATTTGCTTGATCAGGTTTTAAAAAGACCCCAAACCCTCAATATTGTGGCACACTGTTTGACTCGTACCTCTGTGTCAGGACTCTTACAGTGTGCGTAGAACTCTGGGTGTTCTCTGCTGGGAGAAGTGCTGCAGAAGTTCTCCTCCTCCCTCGGAGACCAGCAGTGTGAGTTCTGTGCCTGGAGCAGCAGCTCACAGCCACCAGTGGCCCCACAAGTGTTCTGAGCCATAAGCAAAGGCTGAAGGACTAGAAAAACCTGTCTAAGTGTAGATTTAGGTCTTGCAGTGTTTGTAACTTGTCATTTCTTGCACACGTTTGAATTTTATCTTTGAAACTATTCGGTGTCCAAAGTAGTTAGTATTACATAGAAACTGTTCCATGGACTTTGGTTATTTGGTTGGAGCAGTTTTTTACTTCAAAGTTTTGAATTCTTAGTTGAGATTGAAAGCAATTTCATTGCAGAAACCACTCCATAATTTCAGATGCATACGAGGACTGGGAGACAGGACATCTGGAGGTCTGGCTGTGAGCTGCTGACCCTGGGAGCTTCAGGTGTTGTTTCTAGCACCCTTGGCACCCTGCTGCCAGCTTGGCAGGGAGCACACCTGACTCTGGTTAATGCCCTGTCTTAGGTTTGAGCTGCTGCAGTTGAAGGGATGGTATATGCTTGCTTCTGGCCACAAGGAGCAGCCACCCCTCATCCAACTCAGAGAAAATTGGTTGAATATGGTTGAAAGGCTTCTTAGCTATTCATGAGGCACAGTAAATGCATTTGGCCTAAAGGCAAATTTATCTTGTAGGCATGTTGTTAAACTTAGAGTAAGTCAAGTAGGCTTGCTGTTAAACTTACAACTTACACAGGCTGTCTGCAGCCCATCTGATCCCAGTGAGAAGGCATGCAGCATGAAGGTATGGGGGAACATGCTTGTTGTCAAGGTTGGCTTTCAACTAGCCTAACAACCAGGGGCTGTGCTTGTTTCTGATTCATTTGCCATTTTGGTGTGGGGGAAAAAAAATATAATAATAATAAAAGAAGCAACCATAAAACCAGAGAAATGATTTTAAAAAGAAACAATAAATCAAATAGTAAAACACTTACAGGTATCCTCCTCTGATTTTCCTGTGTGCAACTTCCAAACCATACTCTGACAAACGTGGTCTTGAAACGTGTTTGTGCAAGCATTTCTGTAAACAGCTGTGGTCACTGGAGCAATCCAAAGCATTGTTTCTAGTGGCTTTTAGTGCCTATTTATGTGTGATTGCAGAGTGCAGGTGCAAGGCATTCTTGAGATAAGAGTTAGGAAAGAGAAATACTTGACAATTTATTCACATACTGAGAGTAAAGAGAAAAGTGTCAAGGAGGAATGAAGATGTTGAGAATTTTCATTTTTGTTTTCATTTTTTTTTTTTGTTATTCTGAGCCATGGGGGTGGAGAAGCGGGGGAGGGGGGGGGGGCCTTTAGAAATGGAATGTCAGATTCTGTATTTTCTGGGGATGTTGAAGGTGATGATGTGCGAGTTCTAAACATGCACAATCTGACCAGTGGAAGCTTTGGTCAGTGTTGCAGTCAAAAGCACATGCTGGTTTGTGGTAAGTGGTGGAATGTAGTGCACTTGTAGATCTTAAGCTGGTACCATAAAATTTCAGTGTAATGTATTTGATCTGCTGGAGATAATGGCAAAAGGTTTTAAATGTTAAAGGAGTTTGCAATCTTCTCAAGAATGAACATTGGAAAACAGGAGAAACTTCAGACTGTCTTACTCTTGTTGTTATGTTATCTTAAAACTGTGGGAATAAAAATAGTGCATTGTGTATTTTTAAGTATGAAAAACCTGCTAGATGTCTGACTTGATAACAAATGATCTGTCAAGTATCTATATGGCAGCAGGAAAGTGGAACCTGGTCCTTATTCGTACATCTGTTTTACCTGATAGATACTGTATATGTGAATGTAAATGTGGGATTGCTCTCTGGAGATCATAGAATCATAGAATGCCCTGGGTTGAAAAGGACCATAATGATCATCTAGTTTTAACCCCCTGCCACTGGCAAAGTCACAAACCACCAGACCAGGCTGCCCAAAGCCACATCCAGCCCTGTAGGGATGGGGCATCCACAGCCTCTCTGGGCAACCTGTTCCAGGGCATCTTCACCCTCTGTGTGAGAAACTTTCTCCTAATATCTAACCTAAAACTCCCTGTCTTAGTTTAAAGCCATTCCCCCTTGTCCCATCACAATTTATCCTTGTAAACAGTCGTTTAGTACAAGATGATTAGTATGGGAGAGAACCTATAGGAAAATCCTCTCAAGTATCTGGGAATTGATTTGGATGAGTTCTCTGCCCTTGATGGATTCCCATACTGTACAGGTCTCTTGCAAATGCTGTTCATCCCTCAGCCTTTGCTAAAGAGATGGAAGTATTGGCTTCATGATGGAAGAACACCTAAATGCCACAGATACCTACCACAGAGCTCATCCTGCTGATATGGGTTAACCAAGTACAGACGTAAAAATGAATTGTTTGGTTTGGTCAAAACTTTTGCTACCAGGTATTTGAGGGGCTCAACGCTGTAATATTTAAGGACTGGAAAAACACTGATTTCAAATTTGGCTAAGCTTGCTATCCTCTTGTGCAGAGGGTGCTACTGAAGTTATATCTTCCTGCTGTATTTATTATGGGGTGTTTTATTGTAACAGGGTATTAAGCAACTGCATGCTGTACGGCATTGAATACGGGAACATAGCCTGTGTGGAGGGCTTGTGTCCTGGTCTTGTCCATAGGAGAGCCTCACGCAGGTTTGGATTGTCCTGTTTTGTGTGGGAGCAAAGCATCCTTGTTTTAAGCTGTTTGTAGCAGACAAATTGATTGGCGGTTAATTTCCTCAAGCTTATTACAGCCTCCTGTTTCACTTCAATGCAAGGTAAAAATCTGCTATGCTCACACCTATGTCCTTGAAAAAATATGGTGCTTAAGTTATTACCAAACACACAGTTGTAGAGGTGTGCTGTTCCAGATCTGTGTGTGTGTGTATGTCAGATCGTGTGACTTTCCTGCCAAGAGTATTACTGGATAGTTGTGGCTATTAGTTTCTCTAACACTTCCCTTAGAAAACAAATAACAATGGACACTTTGCCAAATTGTGGCTGGGCTTGCTGCAATAATTACATGTTTCAACGCAATTGTTTTATTGTGCTCTGCTGCTTTGACTGCAGAACGGGTTTTGTGAATGCAAAAATTAGCTATGCTTTGATTCCTTTCTCTCTGTTTTGAATAAAAAGGTACAGTCTGATCTAAAGAAATCTTCTTTAATTGCTTTGTGGCTGTAAAGTACAATTTATAAGAACAAACCTCCAGTGTTTGCTCAGGGCAGTAGATGTGTTTCCAGACTTAAGCCAGTGTTTTGGGGGTAAACATGGTTTTGTGTGTGGTAGTAGTTATTTAAAGCGCAGGCTAGATGATATGCATTCTAAATAGAATGTTTAACTGCAGACTTATTTCAGGTGAATGTAATGTGCTTTTTATCTTTTTAATTTTTTTTCTTTATAAATGTGATTGCTTTGATCAAAAAGTTAGGCTGTAACATGTTTGAGAACTTTGTGCCAGGCTCACAGGTTTGTGATTTGGGTGGCAGCCTTGACTAGTGTTTGTATTTTATAATTGGGATAAAACTGCACAGTGACTGTGTCTTTCATATTTGGTTGTGAAAGAGGTAACCTTTGTTTTGGCAGAGAAGCGGCTTCTGGGTTTGTTGTTCTTTTTGGTTTTGAAGTGAACATCTAATAAAAAAAACTTACGAGTGCCATCTGCTGGAATGGCATTTTCTAAGGAAAATTTCTTCCCTTTTGCTTTCCGTGGCCGAACCAGCAGATCAGCAAACCACAAGTAGCTGTCCCTGTTTGCCTTTTGGGTGGACGTTTCCCCTTGTTATGCTCTGTGAGCTCTGGCTGTGATGTGAGAATGAGGAACGCTTTTTATTGAGGTTTTTGCCATTTTACAGGTTAATTTGTGAACCACTGACTGAACAAAATAACCTTTATAGACAGTAAAGTGCAGCCCTGTAACATGGAGTAACAATCCAATAAAACAGTCTGTTGGGAAAGTAGTTCTCCCACAGCTTTTAAAGAGTTTCTACTAGAATCAGGAGCTGTAGTGTCCTGTAATGATTCATAGCAACGCAGGAGATGATGGATGGGAGAAGGTTGGTGCCAGTGGTGTGAAGTTACAGCAAAATAGCTGAAATTTCATACAGAGATGCATACGTAAACAAGTTTTGTCTTCGGTTGCTCTCTTTTCTGTAAATGTACCTGGTATCAGTCTGTCATTTTAAGATGCACCACACACCTTGCCAGACAAACTTGTAACTGTCTTTCCTCACAGGGATTTTGGGGGATTCTGTGATACCAAGTAAAATTGATGTGTTTAATACTTTTTCTATCATCTATGTGCATTTGGACTTTATTTTACTGCTTAAAGAGTGAGAAATAAGTAATTTGTATGTATGACTTGGTGAATTACATGGTGTTAATAGGACAGTTGGAGTTGTTTTGTTTTTTTTTCTCCCATTCTTATGTGCTTCTGATCCTTTTCTCTCTAAAATATGGAGTCAATTTTCCATTTAGAGAATCATCTTAGTAGTTGCCTGGCCTGTTTGTGTGTTATAAATCATGGGCTTCTGTGGCACGTAGAGAGCACGTGTTGTCCTGAATAACTGTCAGTCTTTTAGAGGGGCTTATGGGTCTTTCTGCACTGCTTGTTCCTTTCTACATTATGCAGAATATAGAGCGATTTCTTCCAGTGGAGAGTTGCATGCATCTTGCTGCTGAGGGACTCATTGTAGTTGAGATTAAATGATTTAATAAAATATTTTTAGTCAGAACATTTGGATTAATAATTATTTAAGTAACTGTATTCAGCAGGCATTGAAATAAAATCTTTATCTAGCTACATACTTAGATTCAATTAAAACTAAGCTTGTTAAACTAATGTTTCAGAGGAGAAAATGTGTATTTTCCAGACAGATGGCTTTGTTTCAGGAACCGTATATAATTTCTTCTCAGTGTCTAATAATAAAGTGGTATTATTAAAAAATTTCCTGTGTTTAACATGTATATGGAAAAACGTGTTATGCTTATTATTCTATTCCTTAAATAAGCAGCAGTCTGTCACTCTGGGGAGCTCACTGGCTGTCTGAAGAATTTAACCTGCTTTGACACATCCATGGCTTCTTCCTGTGAGCAGCTCGAATACCACGTATTCAGCAGTAAGTTGAATACAGTCAGCTAAGGAAAGCAGCGTACTGTAAGTGATGCTGGTAACAGAAAAGATATGTAAAATTGCTTGTAAGATGATAACGTTTCATAACATTCTGGAAAAGCAACCTCTTGTATTGATTTTTTTTTTTTTTTTCTTCTTCCCTCCCCCCCCCCCCCCCCCCCCCCAAAGATGAAATGTAGTCTTTCAAAGAGTCTTATTCCTTCCTTGAAGACTTGCTATATTGATCTGAAACCACAGGGCTGAAATTGGTCATATTTTAACAGAGTTCCTTCTCTAATGACAATATATGGCCGTACTGTTTAAGTGGAAAACTTGCCACAGTATTTCTGTTACTGGAATTCTTGTAGCAGTCAGTGAGGGACTTCTCTAAAAATCCCTTATGAGGTACTGGAAATGGAAAGCTCCCCTGACTCCCGTGGGGATGGCTGACAGACCATGATTCCTTAGTCATGCTCATTGGGACTGTAGTGTGAGCTTGCTCCAGAACAGAGTTATAGGAGATAGGAGATGCTGAGTAACCCCTATGTGGATACAGATTTCCATTTCCTTTTTCTCATGATGTTCCATTTATCAAAGACCAGCAACTGACACGATTCTTGTTAGTGCAATTTTTAGTTCTCTTCATTAGTAATAAATGCAAGAAAACTTACCTCCACCAGAAAAAGGGACAAGGCAGTTTCTCCTTCTCTCCTACCCCCTTTGCCAGATGATGAACTTAAAAGCTTTTGTATTAATTATTAGTCATGATAACAGTGTTAGCTGTTGTTACAAGGCTTTGCTGTTACTCTGAGTATGTGGTAAGTTTAAGCAAAGCTTGGCTATAAAGAGGAATAGGAACTTGAGTATAAAGTAATTTGAGCAGCCTGTTACATTTACAGTCTCTGAACAGATTTTTCTATTTTGGAAAGGACACCGTATAAATTTCATATTAAATTAACAAACACTTTTACTGTAGAAATGTCTGTATAAACCATGTTTCATAGATTCTACTCTGGTGAAACTAGGAAAACAGCTTAAGTTTTAAAAGTTGTAAAACAGATGGTTGGAGGTTTTGAGAACTTCAGGTGTCCAAAATGTGTCATCTTACCCAATGCACAGGAAACCAGTTGGTTAATAATGTCACAAATGGTTGGAAATTGAATTAATTCAGGATGATGCAGTCTGGTGTAATATAAACTCTTGCAGAAAGTGATGTTATCAAGGGAACATGAAACATAAAGCAGATGTATTGTTGCACAGAATGTAAAGACATGTTGGGCACAGATTTACTGAAGTGAGGTGGGAGCTAGTCAGTGAATTTGCTGTTCCTCCCTCTCCCCTTCTCCATTGCCACTGTGTTGTTCTGTTCGCTGCAGGAGAAATAGTTGCTGTATTTTTTTGTACCATCTTCATTTAGGGAGCTCAGTGATACCTGTGAGCTGACTGAAATTGTACATTCTTAAGTTTCTGATATAGTCACACTGAATAGAGCAGTACAGTAGTACGTTTATATAAGCATATATGCCTATGTGTCTTTAAACTCAAATTCTGAAGGCTTTTCAGGAATGAAACAGAACACAGAAACCTGTTACTTAGAAACTGCTTTAATGTATTTTGGTGTAGAGAAGTTGAAGTTGCTGAGTGCTAGGGCCTGTGTAGGCTTTTGAAAAAGGACCACATGGTGTGATCTCTGCGGGCACCTCCTCCTTTGCATCTGATTCCTGCTCCTTTTCTTCTGAGAAAGGGCTGAATGGTAGCGAGGCATGAGATCTGTGATGTTTGTAATAAGTCTTTCTGTTCTCTTAACTGCCTGTGGGGGAAGAATCTTTTGAGGCCCGTGATTAGAATTGGTACCAATTTTTTTTTAGCAGTAGTAATTTGTGGTTTGTAATTTTGTACTTTTCTGTTTGTTTCAGAGCTTTTTGCACGTTGTGAAATGACCATTTGTTGACAGTGAGTTTTCAGAGGAAGAGTATCTCAATACTAGGTGGCCAGGTGATGGTTACAGCTCAATATGATTGAACCTGAATGTAGTTGGAGAAAATACCATGATAACATATGTTAGATTCTGAACAACCTGTGCTTGCTGAAGAAGAAGGTATTGGAGTTGCCAAAGGTAGCTCTGAGAAAACATAAGATCAATACACAGCAGTGGTCAGAAGCAAAGGATCAAAATAAGAACAAGTGAAGAACCAGATAAGAATAACTTTTTCCATTAGGTACGGCGGTTTTTCTGTGTTGTCATCTCCTGCCCTTCATCTTGGAGAAAGTTACAGCAATTGGAAAAGGTACAGAAGTTCTGGGGTTAATGAAAGGAGTGTAGCACCTCCTGTGCAAGGGGTGGTTCAGTAGAGCTTGGCAGGTTGGACTTGGAAAAACTTGTTAGGGAATGAAAGGTAGAAGCCCTATAAAATCATGACTAGTGTACTGAAAAAAGTGAGCAAGGAATGCTTGCTGCACAAGTGTAAGAAATGAACAAGAATCATAGAATGCTTTATAT
This sequence comes from Tympanuchus pallidicinctus, assembly GCF_026119805.1. Taxonomy (NCBI): domain Eukaryota; kingdom Metazoa; phylum Chordata; class Aves; order Galliformes; family Phasianidae; genus Tympanuchus; species Tympanuchus pallidicinctus. Next base: position 13,930,894 of record NW_026294791.1, read on the forward strand.
TGGAAGGGACCTCAAGGATCATCAAGTTCCAACGTATTGGTTTCTAGCTTCAAAAATGGTGAATCATAGGACATGAGTGCAGCAGCATATAATGATCATTAAAACAGACAAGCTAGTGATGGAAAAGTTGTTTACCTGAAACTTTATTAATCTATGAAGTTGAAGTTGGGTAAATGATGGCCCCTATGTCAGGAAGATAACAATGATGTGTTTTCATGTTCATTCCAGAAATCCATAGACTTCTGTCAGAAACAGGATACTGGGCTGGCCTTTGGCTGAACCATCACGGCCCATGATGTGCACTGTATACCAGAGCACTTCCCTTAAGATACCACGTCCTCTTTGCATCCCATTCATTCTTTTCATGCAGAAGACTTGGCTGACAGTTCTACAGCATTGCATGGACTTGTAGCTTTCTCTTCAGAAAACAGCTACAGACTTTCTTGGACTTATCTGTTAATCATGAGTCACTTAAGTGTCAAAGTTTTGCTGGTCAATTTCTTCCAGAGAGGAATCCAATTCTGATTTGAACATATGCTCAAGAAATGGAGCATCCTGTTTGATCTTTTATGAATGACCTTTGAAGTTTCTCACTGTTTCAGGATGAGGCCTTGTGTATTTGTCTGTGGTTGGTCTCACATTGCAGGTACTGAGCCTTGGTTTTCTGCCCTAATTCTTCGTACTCCTCTCCTCCCCACCTTGTGGTGTTTTACCTTGGGGAAGTATTTACATCCTGTAATCACCTCACTTCTCAATCTCTCTGAAAGACCAAACGTGCTGAATTCCCCTAAGCCTCTCTGTAAGGCAGCTTTTTGATCCTTCAGTCATTTTTATGGCACTTCTGCACCCTCTCAAATTTGTTGCCATCTGTGAGGGCAAAAGTGCTAAGCTGCACTGCAGATGCAGGATGTAGGCGCTGTCCTCGTGCATGTGTTTGTTCCTCAGGTCTGCTCTGGGTGCCTTTGGATGCATGGTTGGTAGCTGTGGGTCTGCCTGACTTGGGTGGGTGGGTGGGGAGGGCTTGTCATATCTAAATGTAGTTGGAGAATATCTCAAGTTAACATATGTTAGATTTTGAATTATCTGTACTGGCTAAAGAAGGAAGTATTGGAGTTGGAGAAGGTAGCACTGAAAAAATATTAGATCGATACACAGCAGTAGTCAGAAATGCATATAGAATGCTAGAAACTATTTGAAACAAATGACGAACCAAAAAAGAGTGACATTTCCCATTACATACAGTGGTTCTGCCTGGTGTCAGATCCCTACAATTCTCATTTGTTACTGAAGTCAGATAACAGGTTGATAACCGCAGCATTGTATGAAATTGAAAACCTAGAATTTATCACCTTTCCTCCCAACAAAAATGCCATGGGATAGTTTGAGTCTATCTGCTAGATATTAGTCACTTAATGCGTATGTTGAAATAAAGTTTTATAGTTTGGAGCTTCATTTTCTCCCAGACTTTGAAGAGTTGCTCGTTATGATATTTACTGATTCATTTTGCTGGTAAGAAAATCTGTCAGATGCTGTGAATGTAGTGTAGAGTTTTTGGTCCCAGTCCACAACCAGCGTAGTTGCACAAACACAGCTCCATGCAAGCACTATGGCACTGCTTTTGGGAGTGTCCACCTCATATGAGGAAATTCAGAGGATTTTGTTATAAAAAGCAGATCAGAAAACAAGATCTGGATTTTGAATGACCAACTAGCATTTGGAGATTGCTTTAATGTGTGTGGATTTAGTATTTATGTATTTGAAACACTGCATGGATTTTCATTGTTACAAGGATGAAACAAGATGGAGCACATTAGAGCATTGAGGACGGAGTACTTCCTGAATGTGGTGGTGGAATGAATACCAGATCTTGAAAGCACTTGCTTTATATCTGTAATAGTATGATGAAAGAGGAAGAAGCGCACTTACGCTTTTCTCTCAGGTATTCTTTGCATGTATTCCCTTAAGGAAAACTGTTTTCCTTGTTTTTCTTTAAGTAGTTAGACTCTTTGGATTTCCTAATTGACAGTTAATGCTCATGCTGTTTGGCTCCATAAACATTTGAAATTTCATCATCTTGTTTTGAGAGCAGAGCAACAGTTTCTTCCTTGCCTGTGTTCTGATTTCTGCTTAAGCTGGAATACAGTGGCTGGAAGCTTGTATTTCTGTTCTGTTGCTAATGATGTCACACGTTAGAGGTTGAAAACCCTTGTGGTAGTAGTACTATGTTGAGAACATGTCACTCACTGTAGCAGCTGCTTTACACTGCATTTGTATTTAAATAGGAGGAATTTATCTATTTTGAATTTCAAGACTTGTTCCAAGGCAGAGAGTGACTTGCTGTTTTGTCTCTTTCTTCAGCACTGATTGATCCATTTTGCTTACTTATCCCCCAAAGTGGGGAGGAACAAATATCTGGAGCAGAAAGCCTTCATTTAGGATTATGTTGAATGCTTCCTAATAGCATTTAAGTTCAAAAGATCAAAGTCCTCTAGGTCTGGTTTATTTCTGTAGCTTTAATTAGAGCCTCTTTAATGAAATGCACAAAATAGAACAAGGGCATCTGTTAAAGGTTATATACATATGATGGTGAGATTTCTGTTCAATCAAGGATGCTGTGAGCTATCTGCAGTCGTTTTCATACCAACTGTTGCAAAAGATCTTACCCACACTGACTATTAGTGTTTTCTAAATTAATTATTGTTTCTCTGGATGGAAGCCTTTCAAATTGGTTGGGTACTTATGTTGTTAAAGTGAAGAGCTTGATTGTGGCAACGGAAATGATTGTCAACTTGTTCCAGAGTGATCTCCCTTTTATGAACAAGTACTGTTACAGTGCTCTTTGCTCCAACTGAGGTTGGTGCTGTGTTGAGCGTGCTGAGTCATTGAACTCTGGGTGCTCCGTGTCTCTCCGGTTGCTCGTCCAGATTTTGTGTGATGAAGGAACAGATCTAATAGTTGTGTTCATTTTCTTAAAGATGTAAATGGGAGAATGTAAGCAGTTGTGGTTGTTTTACCAAGTATGTGAGTAGTTGTACTAATTTATTTCATTGCTTAAGAGCTAAGTGGTATTTGCTTTTCTGCAATGAGTACTGCAGCTCAATCTTATATAATGGTGGATGTTGGGGGTATTTTTAGAAGAATGTGTGTATATTTGCTATAGCATCGGTGCCTCCCATCCAGGAATGGATGTGCTGTGCCTCCCAAATTGCTGTGTGCAGACTGACTGGGAGCTTGTCTGCTGCCTGGCTGTACCCGTGTCATTGCTGGAACTACTCTGACATCAATGCCATAGTAGTAATGGACAACAAGCAATTTGATCTATCAAGAAGCAAGCATTAGCCTATCTCATAAGCTTCATCAGAAAATAGACTTAATTATTTGAGTGCAGTTTAGTCACAAGTAGGAACTGTTTGAGGGAGAGAAATGAAAAAAAAAAATAATCTGGTAGTAAAAAATGCTCAGAGTGGCTGAAATCTGTGATTGTTGTGGATTTCAAACATATTTCTCCACACTGAGAAATACATTGCATGCATTTACCTGAACATTGGAATCACAGTCTCTTACTTCCCTGTAAGGGAAGGAGGAATATGTAGAGAACTTCAATGCTTGCAACATATGGCTGAAATATCACATACACCAAAGATCTAAAAATCAAAGTTGCTGTTTCCATGACAACTGTACTGAGCAAAGAGTTCTTTTCATGAAGGCAGGAGATGTGCACTTCTAAAGTTCGGAGTCTGGGAGCCTGATTCCTAGGATGCTGTAGGGTCTGTGTATAGATCCCCAGGGAGGTGCTATTTATGTTTGCATCCACTTGTAGCTTGGAGTGTCACTTGTTCCCAGCTACTGCCTGCAAAACATACTGGTGGTAGTAGAGTGTTTTTAAGATATTTAATTAGTACGTCTGATGTTGCAGATGGCAATATCAAACTACAAAGTAAAAGCACCTTGGCAAAGAGGAGATTTAAATGGAAAATAAGAGCATTCTGTCTTTAGTCTTATGGATGTGGGATGATGAAGGCTTTGATCTGCAGATTTTGCTAATCTGAATTACTGTAGTGCCAGTGAAGTAATGGAAATTTGTATTTTCTTCCCTCTGAACTGATGCTCACGGTTCATTATTTCACAAAGTAGGAAGAGTGAATCTTGGCCATGATCACTCAAAATATTGAAGTGAATAAACCAGTGTGCTGCGTATGGCTGGTTCTGTGTAATTTTAGGGTTGTAATTGTGTATTTATTACACTTAACTCCAGTTTAATTTAGATTTTAGACTGACACTGGCACAGAAATTTGATAAGAGTATTTACTGTTTATGCTTTTTTGAGTACTCAGATGCAGAGATATCAAAGGTGGATTAACCAAATCCATCTGCAAGTCATTTTCCTTCATGCAGGCTGCCCAGCAGAGAAGCTTTATTTTACTCAACTGATGCAGATATTTCAAGTCTTTTTTTTTTTTTTTTTTTTTTTTTGGCTAATCTCCAGTCTCATCCAAACATCTTTGGAATAAAATTATGAAGTGGGTAATCTAGACATGTCATTTTTGGTGGGAAAAAAAATATTACTAGAGTGGAAAAAAGGGAATAAATAATAAAGTAATTTTTTTAAAGAGTATGTCTTTCCCAAATTAAGAAGCAACATTTCATGAAAACTCTTAAATTGTAATTTAACTTTCAATAACCCCCTTAGCCTAAGCCTAACTGGTTGGTATTATTTTTATACAGAGAGTTCAAACCTTTAGAGGAGCTTTTACAGTAACAGATTTATTCCTTTTTTTTTCCCTCTATCATCTCTGGCTCCTCTATGTTAACGTATCTCAGTAGCAGTAATTGAGTTTAATCATCATATTTCTGGAGTTCAAATTCATGAAAATGTAATTCCCTGCTGATTTGAGTGAGCCTTTCCTACTGTTAGAAGTCTCTATGGAAGCTGAGCTGGTGGTGATTGGCAGTCAGCATAGCGTGGAAGATGGTAGCTCTCTGTTTACAATTCCAGTGCCTCTCCTTTACAAGGAGTTCTGACTCCTAGTCCCAGATTTTGCTGTCTTGGTTTAAGCAATTCTCTGCCTGACCTTCCCATGTGCCAGAGGTAGCGCTCCTTCATAGAGAGTGCAGAAGGAGATTTGCGCCCTCTTGGGAACTGGTTGGCTTGTGGACGTTTTTACTGGTAGCCTGCAAGGTTTGTCAGTGAGCTCTAAATGAGACAAGGTGCAGAACCTCTTGGGCTGAAGGAACGGCATAATATGTGCACTCGGCCTTCGGACTGGATGCTCAGTGAGAAGCTCAGGCAGTTTTATCTCAAATTACTTGAGGGATTGAGGAATGAGGGCAGAGTCTTCACCGTCAGAGCATGGGTGTGTGAAGTGTCTGGTTAGATTCTGCAGTCAGAAAGTCGCAAAATGAATTTGGAAATTGAATTTGCAAAATGAAAATAAAACCCTACTAATAAATAACTGGAAAAGTATTAAAATATTAGCAAATGCCTAGTGACAGATTATTTCCTGCTTTCTATGACTTGGAGTCTTATGGACAATACCACTTTTCTCTATTTTCCTTCAATGAGAGCACCCTCTTGTTTCAGTATGTTATAGATAAGGACTGCAATAGAAATTTTAAGTTTGCTTAAGTGACATTGATTTGGGGGGGACACTTTAGAAATGGAGCTGTATTTCCTGACAAATGGTTCTGTGGTTAAAGTTTTAGTTATTACTTTAGATAACTGAGTATGCTGTAACTTTTGTCTTTGAAGTCTCGACTCATTCATCAGGTTTTGGGATTGAATTTGTAGGTGACATTCTTGAAAGAAGTCTCACCTGGATGAAACATTTTTCTTCTGATTCCTTAAGAGCTGCAGATGTATCACAGCCTGAACAGTGATGGTCATCACTGAAACAAAGTCCTTAAGTACTATTTTCAGAATCCAGTACACTGGAAAATATTGCCTTTCATTTCAGGGTAGGTTTTTTTTTTTTTTTTTTTTTTTTTTTTTTTTTTTTTTTTTTTTTTTAACATCAACTTGAGGTGACCTTCCTTAGTTTCTACAAGTATTAGATTACGTCACAGCAAAATTATGTGTTTTCTGAGCAGTGTAGAGTTTTAGATTTTTCAGAGTCATGACAGAGCTTGGTCATACTTCTGTAGAAAAGCATCAATTTTTCTGTTGTTTCTATTTAATGTACAAAAAAAGAAATAGATTTCAAAATGGGCTTTTCATGACTGCTTTTCAGGCTCCATTTTGTAGATGAAAATGTCTTTTGAGGATAGCTTGTGATCCTTTGTTCTGTTTGAACAATGTATATATAATTGATATACTTCCTTTGAAAGTAATCTTTAAGCAGAGTTTGAGTGTCTTTGTTAAAATGGTTAATTATTGATTAGCAGGAGACAAATCCTATCTCATCCAGCTTAGTTCACAAGTGAGGAGGGTACTGAGAGACTAGCAATCATTGACAGTGCTGTTAGCATTCTATTTGAGTATTGAAAGCACAGATGAATTACAGTATTGAGTTAAACCTTGTGTCCCCAAAGCATTGGACTTGTGGCGTTTTTTGAAGTTTGTTCTTAATGAACTACTATTTTGGCATAATCACGTTTTCTCTCCTGACATTTTTTTTCTCTATGTATCTCACTTCCTTTTGCACCTCCAAGGCTTTCATATCCACTTGTTTATTTTATTTTATTTTTTTGTTTGTTTAAATAAAGAAATACATCTGGTAAACAACTTCAGTGTTCAATTACAGTGGCTTGAAGGCATCTACCAAAGAATGGTTTCTTGCCTGGGGGAGGATGTAACTGGGGATGTCTGATAAACCTTTCATGTAGACATTTAGGGTGTCATTAAGCACATTAGGAATAGATTTACAATTCAGAATCCATATCCTTCTTGTATTAATGAAGTCACAATAAAACGGTTAAAATCAAGCTGTCTCTACTTCCTGGAGCTGGAACCAGGTGATCTTTGAGGACCCATTCAACCCAAACCATTCTGTGATTCAAAGCAAGTCAAACTTACATTAATCATTTATGGTCTGCTTTATATCTTTGTGTTTTTTTTTTTTAAACTAAGTAGAATTCTTCCTACAGAGGTAAATTTACTATTTCATTTTTGTCTGTTGTGTTCAGTGTAAGATTGCCAGTTGTATTTTTTAATTCATGGGACAGACACATTTGAAATACCTCGTATCTATTTGATCTAACACTGGCTTTAAATAGCAATTTGCTCTTGGCTAGATTAGCCCTGGGCCTCTTTCAGCTGGGGTTGAACACTGCAATATTTAATGCATTGGCAAGTTTCTAATAAGGGCCTGGGTTGATCAAGTTAAACTTTGCGATTTGTCTTTTAATGGTGATCACCATGTAAATAATGCACTTCTTTTCTTCAAAAGCGAGTAGGACTCCTGGCTGTATGTATTGTCTTCTGCCAACCAGGTGAACAAATGAACTGTATGATCCCTTCCATGAATTGTACATTTGTTCTTGGACATACCATGAGCCATCTGAGTTTATACTACACGGAGGACACTGAATGAAGCTTTCAAATTTCTGGAACAACTCAACAACTGCTAGTTAAACCAACGTGAGCTAATTGCTCTGTGTTATATGAGGATCATATAAGAACACATTTTGCTGTGACTTTTAAGGTCTTCTTTATAAAACGGTTAATATAGATCTGTTATTATGTTGTATCAGGTTAAATGAAGATTGTCCATGGAAGAAATGGGAGCAAGTCTTTTTAAGAAAGGCCTGTGAGCAGGGAGCAAGTATCTGTTCATAGTATTTGAAAATGAAGAGAGAGCAAAGTTATCCTGTGAACTCTGATTTCCCTGCTTTTCATAAGAGCAAAAATTGAAAACTTGAGAATTGTGAAAATGGCTGGTACCAAATGTCATATGAAGATCTGACATCTATCAGTGGCATCTCTTTCTGATTCTGTCTTAGGACTTTACACATCTGGGGTTTTAGAAGCAAAGTGGTGAAGTGTATAGGCATGTAAGTCTGCCCTTAAATTAGTCAGACTTAGTAACAGAAACAATTTGGTAAATTTCTTAGTAGTTTAAATGTATGTGTATTCTTTCGTTTCCATTTTATCTTTCTGTGAATTTCTGATTTTAAAAATGTATATACCATACACTTAAAGCAAGCACGAGGTTGCCAACATGTAACAGTAATAATCTGGAAGGTTTATCCCTTCTTACCATTCATAGATGTTGAAATAATCTGTTACAGTGAAGTACTAAGTGTGCACTCACAACTCTTGTTTTTTGGTGATACTGCCACTAAAGATGTATGAATAAATGAAAAAGTGTAAGTTGCATTACCTGTGGAATATTGCTTAACATTTGCATAAACATACACTTAACAAATTGTACCAAGAGGGAAAATGCAACATAATCATATCATAATTGCATAATCAATTCACTGTGATTATATTTTCTCCCACGATGCAATTTAGTAAACAGGAGTTTGTGTGAGTATGAAGTCTCTTGCTTGCTGTGATTTGTTCTGTAAGTTTTGGGTTTTTTTTTTTTTTTTTTTTTTAACTTTAGAAATAGTAAGAAACATCTTGTTTTTTATTTATCCATGTTATGACTCAGTGGTAGCATGTGCAGTATTGCTGACTATAATGTTCATTCATACACACTGTATTGTGTTTGAGAAGTTGTGCTCTGTTTGCAAAGGACAGGGCATATATTATAACTGCAGTTACTGACACAGAGATACAGATAACTAATCAAGCACCAGAACCTTGTCATGAAGGTGGTTTCCTTATTTCAGTGTGGTGTAATGATCGGGATGTGGAGAGAGAGGAAGCAGTAGGAGGTATGATGTAGGTATGTGGTACTCACAAGTGCTGTATGCGTGTAAATTAGCTGGGTGTTATTTACTTTTAACTGTCTTGCTATTTTAAATTTTCAGTGTTTCTACACAAGGCTTTGTATACGTCAGCAGATTTCATTATAGAGCTTCTCATTGACAAGTAGAACACAAAATCTGCAGGAATATGGAGTAAATTGGAAGGCAGCTTTGTAGCTCTGAATCAGAAAAAGCCCTGAGAAAGGTGGTGGCTAAATACATACAGGCAACAGAGATCCGAAGGAATGTGCAAGTACTTAACAGATATATATATATATATATATATATTTTAATGTGCATTACCTGCAATTCCCTCATACGTTCTGACAAACTTCCAAGCTTTTATCTTTATCAGTACTGAGGCTTCCAGCCAGGATTTTCAATCTGAAACAAAACAGTCTTGGGAGCTAATGTAGAGGGCTGACATTTAAGACAGAGCTCCTCTGGCTCTGCTTGTGCTTATAGGAGATGTGCTGCTGCCCAGCTGGACTCTGTTGCTATGAACTGTTGCTCCCCACACCCTTCTACTGAAGGAAAAAAAAAAAAGAAAAAAAGAGAAAGATCATGTGCGTGCTTCCTACACTGCTTTGATCTGAGCAAGGTCACCTGATTTTGCCCAAATTTTGTTTTGGGAGAGCCTGTGTAATCCTCAAACATGATTTATTTATTTATTTATTTATTGGGGGCGGGGGAGGAGGGGAAGTCATCAGAAGTCAAGAAGTGTAAGGTATCGGTACTTGTAGAGTGGTTATCTGCCTATGACTTGAGAGGAATAACTGAGAACTTAAATAAGTGCTTGCTTGCATATTAGTGTTGTGTAAAAATGTAACTCAATTATTTCCTTAATTAGACAGGATTTATTCCATGATTTCTCAAGTCCAGAATCCTTCTAACTTCAGTGAAAATATATGTGCTGCACTACAGGTATAAGAATAGGCAAGTACATAGTATTAGTTTTATGCTTGTGAATTATGACTTCTAGTTTACATAAGCAATATTTATGCCAGCAAGTGGATGTTGTTGCTTGTTTTTTACAAGCACACCAAACATCAATCTCTGCCTTGATAGTGGTGGACAAATTGGTACTGGCTTTTACAGTCAGCATTATTTTATGCCTGTTACATGGTGTGTTCATATGGATGAGTTAGAATATATTTGAGGTGTTAAGGACACTTTTTTAATGGACAAGATGTGAGTCATAAGAGAATTAAGAAAATCGTACCTTCAAAACAAGTAAAAAGGAATGTTTGAGGACTCAAAGATTCATAGTAACAAATCATTTTAAATGTGACTAGTCCTGCAAAATGAGTAGGAATACTTGTGCTAAATTCTCTTCTTGAACAGTAAACTGAGTTATTAGCAGTATCATCAGACAGGACAGGATTAGATGTTTATCTCACACACAAAGATCTAAGCTCAAGAAAGAATTAAACTCCTGGGGCACATTGTTGGTCAGTGTGCTGTCTGAGTTTGCAAAATCACTTTTGCTATATGTAACTGTTCTAAAATTTCTGATTTTTAGGAAGTACTGTTACAAGCACCTTGGAATACATATTGTTTATGTTTCTATTAAAGCACAAGTCACTTATGTCATGAAATACTTGTTTATTTTTAGTAAGGCTTGTCTTTAAAAGCTCAATCGTGTTTACAGGGAACCTGAAACATAGATCTTGATTCTTTTATTAACTGTGTTAAGCATCTTAACTGTTATGTTCTGTTTTCAAGTGTCTTATAAGTTGGCTTTCATATTACTCTGACAGTGAACAAGCTTTCAGAGGAACATTACTTTTCTGATGGGCAGTCTAGAATCCAGACATTATTAATTCATTCCTCAGTGTTCTAGAAATCTTGGTGATGTACTTTGACATGCACTGGTTTTGGCAGCGATGCTGACTTAAGCATATCCAACTCCTTGTTACTGCTTATTCCAGCTTCTGTGTAATCTCTTTATATGATACAGAGATAAACTGAATGAAGGACTTCTTTCACCTGGTAGTAAAACTGGTACTGGGAGGTATGAGGACAGAAGGGAGCAGTGGAGAACGTTGGTCTTGTTTTTTTCCCCTATATTTCTCAGAAGATAGTCATAGAGGGAAGGTAGCTTCTGCTGATGCTACCAGAAATCAGACCAGGAAATTGTGAAGAAGCTGGTCGCACAGCAGGGTAGTAGGAAGATGAACAAGTATATTTGTCTGTGTTATGGGCATCTGCATCTGTCATGGTAACTGTTGGGAGGTCAGTAGAGATGCTGCATTAGTACTTAGTCCATCTAATTTATCAAATGTTCTTTGTCTTTTCAGTATCTAAAAAACACAGAACCAGAAGGCTAGCTGGCATGTGCTTTAGCTTCACTAAAGACAATGATGCTTCTTGGCAGAAGGTGCAGCAGTTTAAGAAATTGGCTGGATTGGCAAATGCAATTTGATTTGAAAGGCATAAGTTGTGAAGGTGAACTGCAGTCTGAGTTGCAAGAGATTTACTGCTTGTTCTTTGGATAGCCTGGGTAACCAGGAAAATATATTTGTTTCCAGCTGGCCAAGTGATTGCGGCTTGCGGCTTTTCTTTGAGGATTTGAACAGAACTGCAGGCATCCATCTTAGTCATCTTTAGACTTGATTACTATAGCATACATTTTCTTCATGTGCTTTATGCCTGACATTTTACTCTAATCAGCATTTCCAAGTGGAGCTGCTTGTAATTGGGCTTGCTAGCCTAATGCTGTGTATTTTGCATTAAAGTTCACTCTTGCAATTGCTTAGTATTTGAGTATCTGACACTTTATATACCTGGACTGACTATATGCATCATATCTCATCTTCGCACTTTGAACACATTTAATAAGTACAGAGAATTTGAAGGATTAAGTAGCATCCTATTCAATTAAGACCTTTCTGTTTTTCTTGAGGGCCTGATAGTGTTGCTGTTTCCAAGACTTGATATGTTGACTGTGCTGTGTGGATTAGTGATGTTTTTATCTCTGCTTGCGGAGGTCCATCCCATCCGACCTTTTTCAACTAAGAACAGATATTCCTTAAATCTTGTTTTTTGTTGTTGTTCATTCTCTTGCAGTTATTACAAGAATTCTCTTTTTTTTTTTTTTTTTTTAAGCCTCTGAAAATATCTGAGGTTCTGAATACCTTAATGGACAATGCTTCAGTTATAACAGCAATTAAAGTAGAGGACTGCAGAGATTCTATCTGGAATTTGCAGCTGTTGAAAATATGTATGGTTTCTTTATGCACTTGCTACCCACCCTCACCAAAAAAGGCCCTCAAACCAAACATCAGTCTTCTTTCAGGGTTTAAAACTTCAGGGTTTAAAACTTCATGATGAATGCTGCGACATCCATTAAAATCAAGAAAGCACCCCATTTACTTGCAGATACTTTGCATAGTGCTCGCTTTTAAAGTGCTATATTTATAAAGATATTTCAGGTTGTGCACGTAAGGGAATGCAACAGTTTAAATGATGGCTGAAGAAATAAAGAAGTAGCTTGCCAAATAGACCGCTTTATTTATGGCCTGACAGCTTGCTTGTGCTGTTGGACATATAGATTTGGACAAGCGTATTTGCAAAGGTACTTTAGAAATATTTCTTAGCACTAGCTCTGTAGAAAACCTATTGACCTGTAAAAGCATGCTGCTGAGTGCTGTATGTTCATCTGGATAGTAAATGTATTTTGTTATTCATCTGTGGTGCTAGTGATCCTGAAGATGTCCTAATGCGTGCCTTACTGAAAGAGCTTGGGTTTTCCTCAGAACTTAGGATCAAGTGCTATTCAGTTTATCTTTTGTGTAACAGTAGCAAAGAATGTCACTCAACATTCAGTTACAAGAATAAAAAGAAAATGCTGGAAATAGCATGATGTAAATAGTGTCTGCATTTATTTATAATTAAAACTGCTTTATGATTTAATAGATTTATAGACTGTTCTTCATCTGGACCTGATGTGAAAATAAATTTTTTGTCACAGAACATTCTTTCAGCACAGACTGCTAAAGATGTTCACTTACCATTGACCCCTTGAAACCCCAGTTTGTTTGTTGGCTTTCCTAAAACATTACTGCATTGTACTCTCTGCTTCCCTCTGATCTGCTGTTGTTCTTCCATCTCTTTTTCTTTCTTGATTAAAATGAAAAGTTGCTCAGTTACTATAAATTCACGTTTTTCATTGCAAGTAGTAAACCATTTATCAGTAATTATTCATTTTACCTTAAAGTTACTCACAGATGTTTCAGCAACAAAAAGAATAGCCAGTGGATTTGGTTCGCTCTGCATCACTCTCATTTTTGGTTGTAAAAGTGCTTAAGGCAGACTTAAGACTTGTTGCAATTTTTTTTCTGTTTAGAAGAGAATGTTTTTCATATGCTTAGTAAAATAGTTCACTGAAACTAAATGATTAAAACAGCCCTTAGACAAATTTTACAGATTGTTCCTTCAATATATACCTGTGTTGTTCAGAACTGAGAAATACTTTGTCTTTAGAAACACAAAAATGAAACAAAACCCTGATGCAAACCTAAAAGCAAAGTACTTTGTCATCTCAGCATCTTCTGGACAGATTCTGCTTTTAGATGAGGAAGGCTGTACCCATCAAACATTACCTGGCAGTGGTAAGTCCTGTGTAGCCCTTTGGGCTGCTGTACTGGTATCTACTACAGTGTTGGGCATCCTAGTTCCAGTCTAGTTGGATTACATTTGTCTTCTACTTGCAGCCATGTGCACTCAGTGTAGATGAGAACAGTTCTGTGCTCTCCTTCTAAGGCCTGAGCTCCAAGAAAAATATTCTGAACTCCTCCTACCCTGGCTCGTAGCGCAGGAGCACATATACTGGAGATTTGTCTCCTGATTTGAAAGAACAAACAGACCAATATGACACAAGGGGACTGTTAAAAAGACAACAACAAAAGCTATTGAAAAATCATTGAAGTGATCTCTGGGAGGAAAAAAAAAAGAAAAAGCAACAACATAATCGAAGATAAGGAAGAGAGAAACAACTACAATTTATGGTTATTGATAGCGTTTTATTGAAATGGTGAATAGGAGATCTCTGGTAGGGAACTGCCTGCCAGAGGCTTGGGTCTGGACACATTTATGAAACAGGCATTCTGAGTATCTGCTGCAAGAACACCAGCAGCCTGTTACCCCTGCTTCCTGCAATTTTGTTTATTCTTCCCTTGACTTGATAATATAGAATTGCTATAGATTTTAGAGTCGGAATGTCAGCTTTTTTTGCTGACACATTTCCCATTGATTTGGCAAGGAAAAAATTATTTTAAAATAGGCTTTTTAGAATGTATCAGGGTATAAAAGGAAATATCCTTGTTTCTATTCATGTCAAGGAAGAAGAGATTAATAAGAACACTGCAGTCTTACTTAGTACACTGTAATCTTTATAATCCAAAACTCTATTAAGTATTTAAAGTTAAATTAGGTGGCTATCCTTCTGGCACCAAATGAGATGAGGAGGGAGACCTGTTGCTTTACTATAAATTGTAATGAAATTTCAGAATGCATTGACAGGCTCTCTAGTGCATCAATAGGGCTGCACTAAACTGCTGGCTGTTTTCCTTAGGGTACCTTCCATTACTCTGAAATGCACAGCAAGCTGCTCGTAAGAGTATTTTCTCATGAGAATAGCGGTGAATAAAGGCCTGGTTTTTTACATTGACATTACCAGCTCTGCTGCTGCTTGCTGACGGGGAAATTCAGTACCATTTATGGCAGCATTTCCAACTATTATTTGTATTGGTTTGTTGGTATTGTGCATTATAAATGCCCTCAAATCCCCAATAAAAGAATGTTCATGTAAATAACGTCTGCATAATATTTAGAAGTTGACTGAGGTTTATTTACATGGACAGAGGCAATGTGCTGTTTGACAGCCATTACAGCAAGATTGCATTTGTTTTAATAAATGGGTAATTATGTGCAGACTGCCAGTTATAGGTAATGTAATTCTCAATTAGATTATAGTTCTTGATCGTTTGATTGGATCTGCTCTGGGACTATTGATTACTATTTGTAAATGCTTCTTAACGGGTTTGTAAGAAAACTTGAAAATCTGGGAAGCTGTCATATGCTTCTGCATTCCTCTAAACAGCAAGATATTAGGAAGAAAATCACTTTAGGGCATAGGGTTTCAAACACTGATTTAGGTTGTCAAGTTAGAGCAGTAATGGTTTTACAGAGCAGTAAGAGCTCTCCAGCTCTTTGGGCTTTGCAGCCATCATGGGATGTGTGAACATGTAGAATGATGAGTTGCTTCCTGAGCTACATCACTGGACTTTGGAGTACTTGGAATGATTAAATAGGTGGTTTGAAAGGCAGCATCTGTTTCCAGAACCTTTGACTTCTATGATTTCATTTTCTAAAACTGATTAGTTAATGACATAATTATATAATTCACTGGGTAGACTAGGTTATGAATTAATGGTTTCTTATCCTAGCCAGCAAACTGAGCCTTCTGATTCATGATAAACTGTGGTCAGCATTAGGTATGTTTTAAATTTTTCATTTAAGTGCTTAGTTCACTTTTTAATTCTGTGAAGGATTTTTAAATGAGGCTAATGCTCAGTATGCAAAGCAAGTCTATTTAATGCCTCCAAGAGAAAAAAAATTGCAATGTGTATGTGGTGAAACAGACAGGAAATATCAGTCATGGACACTGCAAAGAATTGGTTTCACCTCCAGAAGCACAGAAAGGTGACTTAAGTATTTTAAGATCAATTTTAATATTATCAAAATGAAAATACAAAGTAGTAATGAGGTGAATCTAAAGCTCAGCAGTCATGATGAGGTAGCCTTATCACAGTAACAGGGAAAACTGAGGAGCGTAGCCAGGTTCTTATGGACTACTGCATCTGCTTTTGAGGCTAATGCTGCTGACATTCTCTGTTGTGATATTGGGCTGACTTCCTCTTAACAGAGACTTAATTTTAGGAAAATAAGGCATACTCTTTTAACAAGCTAAATAAATATAGTGTCCACATTTATTTTCAGAGAGAAAGAAGCCCTTTTTGCGTATACACAAACCTGTTAGTCATGTACTCCTTAATGAACATCTTAAAAAAAAAAAAAAAAATCATTAAACAATTACTTTTAGTATGGGGGCTGGGAGGAAGGGAATGACGTGAACTTGAGTGAATCTGCCAGAATTTCCTTCACTTTGGCTTTCAGACAGCTTGACAACTCTACTAAATCATTACTGATAGAGAACAGCAGCATCAGATGGTCGTGTTAGAGCAACATGTGTAAAGCTTGCAAGTCTCAAAGGTCACTCGGAGAAGTACATCAAAGCTCACAATGTTGTGTACGTACAGCCACAGCTTTCTGTTTTGTTTAATCAGGTATTTTGTTTGTCCACATGGAATCCGTGTTGGTGAAACAAAAATACCAAATTCTCCAATAGTCGTTATGTGAACATCCAGTTGTAATGCAGTACTACATCACTGATATATTGGGCCTTATTCTTAGGGAAAATACAAGATGTCCAAATAAGTGTAGCAACTGAAATAAAAAAAATGATTGAATGCTGTAAATCTTGTTCTTGACAGAGGTGCTGAGTTTGATTGCCTTCTTTTTTTTCTTTCCTGCTAACCCTTCACTAACACTTATGTGACAATCTTTTTGTCTCTTTCTGCAGATGCTAGCAACTTGCTCCCGTGTTAATAATCTATTTGAATGCCAGCTATCCTTTTTGTCTCAAGAGAGCTAACTAGTATAGTTAAGGTTAACTAAATAAATAAAGGTTAACTAAATAAAACTGTAATTGGTTTTGACAGTGTTGTTTCTTGTTAGATGCGACCCTTCAGGGGCTGAAAAATTGCCCACCTTTTGGATTTTTTTTTTTGTGGAAGTGGATCATTTGGTCAAATCTGGAGCATATCAGAGAAATGAGAAGGGGAAGGTACACGTTAGGTGATTTTTTTTTTTTTTTTTTCCAGGTGGTTGTGATGTCTACTGTCATCCTCAGTGGACACCAGCGACATGAGTGATACTGATAAGGTATTGCTCTTCGTGCAATGACATAATTATCTGCATTGAGTCTCAGCTTCGTTGCTGTTTTAATTGTCTGCAGTATGCAAGATTAAGACGTAGTGCAATGTGTCCTTTTAATCTAGCTGCTTCAGTGGCAAGTACCCAAATAGGTAATTTTATGCATGTTGGAGAGCTGCATTAGTAACATACCAGGGTATAAGGTAGTGCAGCATCAGTCCTATCTGAGAAAATAGTTCTGGGAAGTAGTAGAAGACAAAATGTGCATTCTGTATTGCAGTTGATGTTTTTCTCCTTAAAAACTAATCTGAATGGAATTTTAGGAGGCCCTTTTTGAAATACCAGCTGGTCTTTTGGATTAGTAAGGGCTAGGGAGAGCTACAAGTCAAACCGATACCACGATTGAAGTCTGAGTTCAGGGATTTATGTAGGCTAGCTTCAAATTCTGTTGATTGTGCATGCTAATGGTTTCTTTCTACATGCATTGCTTCTTTGTTTAGAAAATGGGAAGAAACCTCTTTTTCAAAAGCATCTTAGCAGTTAAAGCCACAGGCTCTAGAGGGGTGCAGGGTTCATGGCTGATGTGGCAGGTTTCCTCCCAGAGATTCCCGCAGTACAAAAAGTCAGCAGCCTGCATTGAAATGCTCTGGACATGGTCGAATTAAAGACCATTGCCTGCTAGTCTGGTGGTTCTTAGGGATATTTCCTTTTTTCCCTCTCTAATAAAAACCTCTTGTACAGAATGTGCTTTATTTTAGAAGTTCTCCAGTTTGGAAGTGAATAGCTACAGATAAACACAATGAAATTTCCCTGTCATCAGCTGTTATTTTTTGTCACTACTTCTGTGAAACAGTTCCCGTTCAATATTTAAAAACACTCTCCTTGCCAGAAATTTTAACTTTCTGGCCAATACTGATTTATGTAGCTGCACTCATTTCTAAGTTTGGTAATTTTTCTGTGCTGTGTTGTTTCCCTCTCACCGGCAGTGAAGGAAAAGAAGATTCTGGAAAGAGAGAGCAGCTTCTGGGGAGGAGAAAGCAGCTCTGTTTCAGCGTTCCTGGCCCTTTATTGTGCTCCAGAGAGTAATGGAAAAAAAAATCATTGTATGTTTGCAGAGAAATCTTTAGGAACAGAGTTGGGCATTCAGGTACTTACCACCAGCTACCAGAAACTGAGATGAGAATTCAGTTTGCAGGGAGTCCAGCTCCTCTTTTGGCCATGGAATCGGGAGGAGCTGTTTCTGAGCCTTGAGGCCCTGAGAAACATGAACACTCAATGCTGTCTTCATGGAACTGCTTTTAAATCCTGTGTGTGGATTCATGGGATGTGGTAAATGGCTGCTCTGGAGACACCTATGAAGATGATGACAGGAAAAAGCTTCAAACCAAACTGTACTCATGTTTCTGTTATCCTGGCATACCTGTTCTATGACTGACATTTCTTCTTTTAATGTGCATTTTCATATTAAGAACTGCGCTGTTTGTGTTGTCTAAGTTTATTCAGTGGTTTTGATTTCTAGTTTCCAGTGCTGTATAGACACCAGACTAAAACAAGCCAACTGTAGCAGCAGTAGTTTCAGTGTTTATTGTCTAAAAATTGTAAATATGCAGCAGTTCTACAAACTTGACTAAACTAATAGCACTCCTGGGAAAGACACAAAGAATTCTTTCTAATAGACTGTTTCATGAGATGTAAATCGGACTATCGCCAGGTGTGAGACTTCATGTAGTGGTGTATTTAAGCTGGCTTTAAAATGTGCGAGTTCTCATAGTTTCATCCTGCGTTAAGCTTCTGATGTATGTGCCTTTATTGCTGCAGAAATTTAATTGTGTTAATGTAGTTCCTTACTCCTAATGAAAAACTTGCGAATGAACTGGACTGACACTTTCTCAGCATATTGTGTTTGCATCTTAATGAACATATTCTGCTTGGTCATGATCAAAATACGAATGCATTTCCATAATGTTAATCAAGCACTTGTTCTTAGCATTTGGAAAAGGGCAGGACTTAAATTTAATTTTAGTACATGCACGTATCTAACACAAATTTAACAGCTAGTTTAAACTACAAGTTGCTGTCATAGTGAAAACTGATATTAACTATCCCTTCTAAAAGCTCTATGTTAAATGTTCTTTCAGAATGTTTTATAGATTGATATTTTATAACTCATTCCTATTGCTTCCTCTCCAGGCATAAATCTTAGCTGAACTTTCCCTAATCTTTCTCAACCTGTTTAATTTAGATGATCACTTTCTATTTTTAGCTGTTCATGGAGTGATAATTCTTTCTTGCTAGTTTGGTGCCACTTCATCTTTGCAACCGGAGTGCTTAAAAACAAGTGCTTAAAAACATCCTGTAAAGACTTTTTCTTAGAGCTTAAAGGAAGCAGTTTTGTTTGCAGTAATTCTGCCTGTAGTGGTTCTGGACCTGCTCTGAAGTTTTGGTGTGGTTTCAAAGTGATTGGAATCAGGTATCATTTCATTTAGGTGTCCAACTTTTCCCCATTTCTTAATTGTGATAAAAATCATAAGCAGACAGTTTGAAGAAGCTCTGTCCCTGGTCGTTCTCACAGGTAGAACCCCCTGTTTTCCATCAGCTTCTCACCGAGATAAACCATCTGCTATCAGTGTAGGAGCATGGAGCCTTAGACTGTACCATTTACTCAGTGTTAAGCTCACACAAGTTATTTTCATTTGGAAAGCCAGCATATCTCTGAGTATAAGTGTAGGCTAATGGCAGGACAGAAGAGGAATTAATACTGGATAGTAGCAAAGCAAAGACAATTTACTTTCTCTTGCTGATGTTTATCCATATATGGCAATTTTTGCTATGTGGTGTTTTTTATTAGAGCGTGTGGATTTACTGAGAAAGTTTCAAATTTTGCCTTGATTCTCCTTATGCAGAACAAATAATGATCTGGCTTTCATCATCCCAAACTATTTTAGTCTGCTGTTTGTAAAGCTGCCTGCCTCTAAGGGTGTTTCATTCTAGTGTTGCTACCCAGACAAACCAAAAATCATAAGAGGGTCAAAGGAAGAATAATTTTTTTTGCTGTATTTTGACGTGGCTGTTGGAAAAATGCATCTGTCCTTAGTGTCCCTTGCTGCTCTGCCATGTCTGTGTCGTGTGTGCCTTCTGAGATGTAGAGCAGGGCCTGTTCTCTTCCCTGGTGTGGAGTGAGACTTCTCAGTCTCCGCCACATCCAAGCAGCTCCCAAGGAGCTGGCAAATACTGCGCTTGACAGATGGCATTTTAGGAAAGCCAAACAAAAGCTCATAACTTCTGCTTTTCCCTTTGCTAGGAGCAGATACTGTGGTAGTAAACCATGAGTTTAATGACCAGGCTTGTAAAGACAGTTACTGGGTTTGATTTTACAGAGTGTGACTGCTTTATGGTGTGTGTATAGCAACTGAAGTTGTGTAGTGAGAATATGAGAGTGTGTAACGCAGAGAGCTTGGTTTGAGGTGGAACTGTTTCGGTATTCCAGGTTCCTTACAAAACTATTCAGCAGATCTCTGTGGTGAACCTTTCAAGGCTCTGAGTAAGTAGTCTATAGATTCATTCACTGCTGGGAAGAGCATTGCAAGTGAGCATGCAATGGCCTTTTGCAGACAGATACTGAGAAGAGGCATTCCATGAAGGACGGCAGCAGAGCAACTGAGCAGCCACTTTGGAATCAGAGTGCAGTGTCTTCTAACTTTTCTTTCAGATATCCATGAGCACTGTTTAGTTATTTTACTGGCAAATCTGTTCCTACGCAGAGGAAGTTCTGATTTTGGTTCCCTGCACTTGAAGTATGAAGAAATTGAACACTTAGCATAAGTTTCATTTGCATAAGTGTGCTATATCAGTGCTGCAGAATTACTTATTACCAGTTGGAGCAGCTGGATATTACATGCCTGGAACTTGAAAAATTACTTTAATTTGACATTTTTGTATTTTTTTTTATTTGTCAGGGGGTTTGTTTCATTTTATGGAATAGTTGAATAGAAAAACTATGATTGAAGTACTGATCTCAAACATCGAGCCTGTATGTTAGCTTCAGCACACTTCCTACATCAGTGTTTTATTCTGTGTTATAATAATGCAAGAATTCTGCATTCTGTTTAATTTTTAAGCAAAGTATAGGGATGAAAACGCACAAAGCGGGAAACAAATACAAGTTAAACAAACAAAACAAAGCCAACAAGAAGCATTCCCTATGTCAGTATAGTGATTATCCAGATCTTGACATACACAAGACAATTTAAGAATAAGCATTTCTGATTGATTTTTGTTTGTCTGCTGTTCACAGCTTCTTCAAAGTGAAGGTGAAATCCTTCTAGGAAGCATTCACATACTATCAAAAAGACAAAGCCAAACAAACTCCCTAACAAAGCGTTTAAAAATTAAAGTTGAGGTAGCAAGTGTTGGAAAGAGGATAGAATCTGCCAAATGCTGAAGTAGAAGGAAACTGTTCTCTTAACTGCAAAAATGTGTGGTTTTTGTTTATTTTCTGTAGGTGTTTTTGTCCTAGGGGAAATATCTTGCAACTGCCATTATCTTGAGCTGTGGCAAACTTCAGCAAAGATGGATAAAGAATTATTTTAGATAAGAATGTTTCCATCCATAAGAGGTAACTTCTTTATTCTTGTTGTTTTGTTTTCAAGTGTAAATGGAAACTAGGCAACAGCAACTTGAATGCAAGCTCCTTAGTATTTGTGAGTGATTAAGGCAGAGCAGGAGCTTCAGTGCACTGAAAGATGCAGCAGTTAGGGGAGTACTGGGAGATTCGCTGCTGGAAGCTGAAGTTGCAGCCGGTCGCTTACCAGGGAGAGCTGGTGAAGGGTGGCAAGGTGTGTTGGAACAAACATCAGTTACTGAAAAAAAGTGAATGTGGACTGCATGATGAAGCATTTGGCCTAATGGTGTACCTACTGCTAAGCAGGTTTTGATATTGGTGTCAGAATATCAGGATGGGTGTCAGGATTTTTTGTTGGTTTTAGAGGGACTGAGCTAAGTTGCAAAAAAAGTGTCTTGGTGTTTCTTTCTGAGTAAATTCACCCTTCACATGCACCAGTTTGTGACTGCTGTTTGCTCTGTTAATTTTAATAGTTGAATGTGGTGGTAGAGAAAGTTTGGTGGCTTGCAGGCTTCCAGATTTCTATATGGTAGTAATTGCTCTGTCTACCTGCTGGCAGAATTCTGAGGAGATAGGAGTTGGATGGCATATTCTTCCTCTTTAGTTTGGGGGTCACAAAACATGCCTACTTTAGTCTGCCAGCATGAATGCCAGGTGTACTGAGAGATGTTCAGGTTCCTCACTTGGATGAATTGCAAATGCTGGAGCTGCCTCCGAGCAGAGCAGTGACTCTCTATTGCTCCTTTTTTAAGTTCTGAATTAATAGGTCATCCAAGGTCTTCGTTTGTGTAGAAATAGATGGATTCTGCAGAGCAGACTTACATGATGGGGGAGAGATTTTTAAGGGGAGCTAAAGTGATGTCCCCAGTGTTTTCAGCCTGCTCATGAGCTTTTGTGTGTCATGTTGTATTAGCTTTGAGTTGGAAGATATGAATACAAAATCCATTAAGACAAGACCTACTGTTATCTTGGCTGCCTTACATGTAAAAAGATGGATGAAGACAATCATTCATCTCTATAGAGAAAGCCAAATGCCCATTCCCCCTCAAATTCCTGAGGCTTAATAAACAAGCATTTGTGCTTGTTCTTTGAAACAGCCACAGTTAAGAGGCTGAGGTGGTTGATTGCATAAGACTGATGGTTTAAAGATGAGATTTTAGGGGCTCTGACTTTATACTCTATTCATTCAAGTCTACTAAAAGCTGTCTAAAAGCTTCTGAAACTGCTGCTTTTTTAATGGAGCTAGCTTTATTTTGTTACTCTCGTGCACCTGGTAAGACCTCTGGGCATCTGATCGCCTTTCATGATATTAGCATCATTGCTGGTTATTGATGTATATGTTTCTCCTCTGTGAGATGATTTTCACCCTTTCTTTTATCAGAGGTTTGCTGACTGCTTTTTTTTTTTTTTTCCTCTTTATCTTCACTTGCTGGAACTGTGGTTGTCTTCCTAATAGTGGTTCTTGATAAAGCCTACAACTTGTTCTCTCTAGTTTAGGGTAGAAGGACAGTTGTTATTCAGCTGTATAATGTAAAATAAGAGGAGAGTATTGTTAATTGTAAATGACCAGCCTTATTAACTGGGTTCAGACATGCAGGGGAGAATTCTGATGCCCTTTCCAAGGATAAGCTTGATGTATCTGTGAGATGGCAGTTTACTTTCTTAATAGGTTCTGTTTTGGGCTTCCATCAGAATAACTTAAGACTTCTTGTACTTTCATGCTATGGTATGTGTCTGTGAGCACAAATTGGAAAAAAAAAAAAAAAAGAAAAAAGAAGAAAAAAAAGAAGAAACTGACATTTAGAGGAGTGTGGAACAATACAGCATAATTTAATTCTTAGCCAGCGTGTACACTATTTTTCTCTCCAATTCTTTTCCTTCATCCCCATGGTCACACAATATTTAATGTGCTAGGCTTCCTGTATTCACCACATTGATTGGGGAAATTAAGAGTGATGTCTTAAATGGGCTTGAAGCACACTAACTGTTGGCTTTGAGTGATTAATAGTAAGGTGCTATGCTTCTTAAATCCTTTTGAAGGTCATCAGTGATCTTGAAGGTTGGTTTCTGTCTTTTGAAATCACTGAAACAGGAATCTGTACATTTCTTCTTTCTCCATGGATGTATTGCATCTGTTCACAAAGAAAAGTGAAAGAAGGTGAATATATGGAAAAATAACAGGAAAAGTTTTTTGGTGACTCTTTGAAGAAAATAGCAATTTCAGCCTAAGTACAGAACAAAATATTTATGCTACTATTGACTTATGTGCTAAGTGCTTAACATATTCTGAAGTCATGGTGCAATTATATTTTGTAGATTTGCTGGTTTTCAGGTAGCTTTCTGTATCTGTTTAGTTGTTTTTTAGTTGTTTGATATAAATTAGCAATCAGAGTTGTATTTCACAAGAAATTGAGCACAATCAATTCGGTAAGGTTTGTGAAGGATGAGGCACTCCTTGAAAGACTTAAATCTGCCTCTTACCTCCCTTACCCCACATTGCTCTTGGATGGCGTGTTTATCAGCTGTTCTTGTGAAATTATCAAGCTGTTCTTGAATTTTTACCGTAGCTTTTCTGTAATGATCTCTCCATTGTGTTTTAGCAGCATTAATATTTACTTTTTTTTTAAAGTCCTGGCAACAGAAGAAAAAGGTTCTTATTAAGTGGATTTTAAGACAAGACTATTTCAGAACTGTTGTATTGATTGCAGCAGCTGATAATGCTTGGCCCTTAAATTATGAGAGCAGTTTATCTTCACACTAGGTAACTTGAGTAACTTTCATATCTGAATGATATAAGCAATGGGTTTCCTACTCAAGCCAGGGTCATTTATTACAGCTGATAATTAAGAAGCTTAATACATTTCAGACCCTTGATCCTATATTCAGCTTTTGTGAAAATCTGTGAAGCTTTATAGAGCATCATTGATTTCCACTGGTATGCAGACAAAAATAAGAATTCAAAGGTGCAAAGCCTTCATTTTTGACTATAACTGAATGCATTTTAGGATGTGTTCTTTGGTAGGTAGTTCATTAGTTGTGATTGTGTGTATCGTATATTGTGTTCTTAAGGTTAAAAAATGATAAAAAATAAAAGAAAGGTTGCTGTGTCATAGGATTACATGGATTCTTCTGAAATTTGTAAGCAATTTGAAGTTGGCTAATGAAAAATGTTGAGTGTGTAGCTCCATCCCAACCCCAACTCTCCCCCCTCTCTCCCCTTTTTATATAAGTTTCTGACAGCAAATCTGTAGCTAAATATTATTTTATGAGTTCCATCTGTTCAATGTATAATAGTGTTTTATAATGCAGTCCAGATTGCTGCCCAATAGAAATGTCCTATAGCACGAGATAGACTTTCAAGTGATTGTTGTACATACTAATTATCTTTTAATGAGCGATTCATTTAAATTTTAAGTTAACTAGCTCATTTTAAGTAGCACTTTCTTGATAGAAAAGTTGCCACTAATTAGCTAAAACAGTGCCTCATGTTTCTAGTTCCAGTATGTTGTTATTTTTGTGTTTTGTTTTTTATTTCTTTAGAATGATTTAAATAGCTGCATTATCATACTGGAGAGCAAGAAGATGCAACTTGAGATTCTGATTGCAGTAGAAGTAGCAAATTGTTGCTAAAATGTTTCTGTAGTTTGCTTCTGTGATGTCTGCAGTGTAACCCAGCTAGTGAGAATTAAGAGCTTTTAGGGTAGCCAGTATCATTTTCATTTTGACAACTCAGGTGATTTCTTCAAGTACTGAGAGTAATTGATGAAAACATTAAAGCATTAGCTCTTCAAAGACATATGTCAGCATATATATTTTAATGAAACTTTCCATCCTTCACAGCTGAGAAGGTAATGGGAGCTAGGTATATTCTTATGATGTGAAAATGAGGAAGAAAAAAAATTCCCTAAGAACGTGCCTATACTTTTCATTATGTCAGTCATAATTTTTATGCACTTGACTGTAAATCTTAGAAGACTTGGAATAGGCTATGCTTTGAAAAATGCAATGGATTTTTTTCTAAATATCTTTACTGCCTGTGAGTTTACATCTTCCGGTGATAATCTGAATAATTAGCATTAAAATTATAATGCTTATCTGCTCAGGACTAACTTAAAACGACTGTCTATAATGTTACATGAGCCAGGCTCACTTCTTGACTGGACTGCAGGTACTTCTGAGAGGGATAACTTTGCTCCCTCTAGTGGGGATTAGCTTTATAACGTCCTAAATAATTATTTTCTAGAGCTTTCACTTTATAAAAAGAAACTCATTACATGTCCATGCTAGATTTCCTTTCACCAAAATAGTTTGTTGCAGACATTTTAATGTCATGAATATGAGTTTTTGTTGGGTTTTGCAGCTCAGTTGTTAACAATCCAGCTAAAAAATAGATAATTTCCTCTGGTTCATTTCCCGTGACTGCATGTTTTGCACAGAGTGAACCTTTGCAGCAAATGAGGTAGTAATCCATCTTAAGTTCCAAAGTTGAAACTACTCATATATGTGGTCATGAGGGAGCACTGCTCTATCATTTTGTAAAATTAAAGCCATTGGTCTCAACTGCTTTTTTTGACGATTATGTTGGATGAGTTGGTATCTGGGCTGAAAGCAGTGATTGTTCTCAAATGCTGATATCCACAACAGATGTGCAGAGACAGCTAGTCTGACTCCCACAGCTCTGCTAGGGCTAGACAGCCCCATTAAGCTGCTGTCAGCTCCACCATTGCCAGTCGCAGCACAGCTTCTTGCGGCATCACTCCTCTGATGTCAGGAGATAGTCTGTTGTGTTCTGGTGTGCAGTCATGTTGTCCTCTGTGGAGAGAAGCAGTGTGAAACTCCTTTGCGTCAAAGTTGATGGGGAGGAGAAACAACAAAAACCAACCCCAAGTCCCAAAATGCTAATGACAAAAGCTCCACAACACTTAAAACATCTTTTGTACCGCTAAGCTACTGCAAAAAGCAAAAGCATAGCAGAGCTGTGGCAACTCTGCTTTTTGTTCAAGAAAAATCTGCAGTTAGGAAATGTGTTATAGTTTGAAATAAGCTTCATTGTACAGATTTGTCAGTGTAGTTTTCAGAAGTTAATACGTTGCAGAAATTGCACTATGGCAAAGATAGGTTACAAACAACTCGTGGGGCATTGAAAATATGTAGAGGTGTTTGTAACAGTCATTTTTAAGTGGCATGTACAATATCAAGTGACATTTCTGCTGCCTGTTGAATCTGCAGGCTTGTAATGCTGACTGCAAGAGGGAGCCTTTTCTATAATCTCTGCAACAAAAGGAGGGAAAATGCCAATAAGTACAAAATACTGAATCCTTCCTGGTTCTGCCACGTGTTCTTGTGAATCAGACGTATTGTTTATTTTTGTGTTTCTCCATCTTTTAATAATTGAGTCCTGCCTGCAGTTTTTCTTACTTTGCAAACATTAAGTGCTTTGAGAATCTCAAATGCAATTAAATTAAAGTATTAATTTGCCCAGGTCTTTTATTTGTTTGGTGTTCAGATTTCAAAGGCATACTATGATCAGAAATACTTTCAGAAGGTTCTTCCCCTCCCATTCAAAATATTTTATTGTTGTTTTTTTTTCCATTCATCTAACATTAAAACCAGAAGTGGCTGGTATTTATCCTTTAATGCAGGCAGAATGTGAAGTACTTACAAAGAGCTAATGTAAGAAACCATGTACTTTCAGACAAGTAATTAATGGAATTTTCATGTTCTCTGGAAGGCTACTCAGGTCTGTAATAGGAATTACTAAATATTTTTGATACAGCTGAGTCTTGCAGTATTTCTTCTAGATGGTGGCCATATGGAAGACAAGACGGTGGAGTGTCCTTGGTTAGTTCATGGTAGCTATTGTGTTATTCATTGAGACCTTTGCCTACATTGGGGAGCACAGAGGACTAGGCCATGAGCAAGAATAATGTCTTATAAATTCTACATAGATTTGCTGAAAAAATACATACCGTACTGAAGTACAACTTGTCTTCTCACTTGAGATTTTCCTTATCATCCTGACTAACCATAAGCTAGAAGTGTACGAAGATGTGAAGTCCTGATCTATAACAACTTAGATACAGGATTTTAGTTTGATGAAAAGTGACCCATTTTCACACTGATATGGTTATGTCTGAAGCAGTGACAATTTTTCCCCTAAGACAATTTTAATCCTGCAAGTTGCTGTCAGCTCATGACATCTCTTTCCTGAGGAGAAGATAGCATAGTATGAACTGCGTGTCAAAGGAGGTGCGAAAACATTTTGAAGAGGCTGCTCAGGACTTGGGAGAAGTTACTTTTATTGGGAGCTAGAAATAATAAGATTTAAATTATTTTATTATGAATGTGGAGAAGTAAGTTTTTACAGCTTATATGCAGCCCAAGTCCTTCTTCCTCTTGAAGGTCAAAATTGTATACTGCAAAAATACATGCTTGAATCAAAAGACCAAGTGACTGTACACTTATATTGCTACTGCATGTTTTTCAAGTGGCTTTTGTATATGTCTTTAAAAGGCATTTGTAGATTATAGAGTTCGGGAGAAGTGCATTGATGCCAGCCTACCAAGAAGGCAGCAAAAGTGTGAACCTTTCTATATCTGAATGGGTTATTGTAAGTGGAACTAACTTCTAAGAACTTGAGAAGAGGTGTATGGCTATTAGCAAGGGGCTATGAGTGCATGAGGAGGAGCTCCCGTATCTGGGAGGATGTTAAGAAGAAGACAAGGCAAAACTAAAAGGCTTAGGAAGACATGAA
Source organism: Tympanuchus pallidicinctus (assembly GCF_026119805.1). Taxonomy (NCBI): domain Eukaryota; kingdom Metazoa; phylum Chordata; class Aves; order Galliformes; family Phasianidae; genus Tympanuchus; species Tympanuchus pallidicinctus. The sequence goes on from NW_026294791.1 coordinate 13,959,120, forward strand.
CTACAGCCATTGAAGGAGACGAGTATGCGAATGCTGTTCTATATCAGCCATGGAGCAGTGCTGAGTTATTTGTTACCACACAGTATGAATTTGTCAGTTGCTTGATTGCCAGTTTATGAAATCTGTGTTCTTTTTCCCTTACACTTGTTTCCCTTGTATTGTCTTTTTAGAAAGGATGACTTCATTGCTTCCTTTCAGAGAAGCCCAGGATCAGATAAGGATAACCTTAAAAACTTGACATGAGTTGTATTTGAGGTGGACCTAGAACAGTGACTTTGAGGAGATAAAGGACTGGGGTCCATGTTCGCATCATTTATCCTGGAGCTTTCCTTAATCAAAGATGTTACAAATAACCAAATAACATCTCTTGGCTTTCCCCCCCTCTTCTCTGCTCAGCCTTGTGGTACCTGGATTGTTACCAACATGGTAGGATGTCTTTAGAGCTCTGTTCCAGGATAGTTATCAAACTTCCTGGCGTAGGAGAAATTTGCCCCTGCTTCTGTAAGATGTTACTGCACTTGCAGAAGAGGCAACTGAATGGATGGTGTTGATAGTCAGTTCTGTAGGGTAAGGAAAGACTAGTACGGGAACTTGTTAATATGTGGGTAGTTCACTCTCTAACCACTGCAACTGAGCTTGCTGAGAAACACCAGTAGGTTTGTTTTACTTTTGTTCATTTTATTTCTTATGCAACAGTGTTGTCAGAGTGTCTGTGTCATGGCCAAGAAATCCTTTTCACACTTTGCTCACCATGTCAGTGACGTGTTTCTGGAAGGTAACGTCGTCTCCTTGGAAACAGAATTCACAGGTGTATTTTTTGCTTTTAAGTATCCCAAATAACTAAGATATCTTACAAAACACAGTATCAGTTGGTACATCTTTCCAGTCATTTATTATAGTCCCAGCCCCCCATAAAGCGATGGCTTGGATTAATGTGTCTTTCTGACTTAACACTTCAAAGAAATGACTTCCGTTTCATATAGTAAAAAGGAAAGCTTGCATGTGTTTTCAGGCATACTTTATGTAGATTGCCAAAAAACATTTAAAAATATGATGATCCTTATATGTTTACAGCCTGTTAACATAAAAATGAACTTTTCAACCTTACTATTCATGTACACAAAAACAGATATTTGAGACTACTGGAGTTTGAGGATGATGACTTAATGTAGCAGCAAGGCAAATTTAAATTATGTATATGGAAATCATCTCTGTGGTCACTGGAGCCTTAAACCGGAAGAAGCTCAGGAAAGTTGGGGTTGATGTGTGGAGAAAAAAGACTAAGAGCTCATTTTTGATGGTTGCTCTATTCCGCACCTGTGGACAGGGCTGGTTCTGCAGGGCACAGGCCTGGCTGCTTTGGAGCATGACCTGGAACTGTTTGAGTAGTGTGAAATCTTTGTTTTGAAACATAGTTTTAGCTCTGCTACTGCTGTCTGTGATAGCCATTTAATGTATTATTTTAAATCATCTTAAAATATTTTAAGTGGCTCAGAATTGACAGTTCAATACCTTTTTGCTATAAGCAACAGCAGAAGGATTACTCCCTTACAGAGCCCCACAAGTTTCAGCCATATTGGAAATGGGTTAATGCTAGATTTTTAGACTATTGACCATTGTTGGAAGCGGATTACTTTGCTTTTATAAAATAAAATCTGACAATTTAAGGTCTTAATATCTGCAAAAGATAATCTGACCAGATACACGAGTTTCCGGTCGTTAACGTTTGTTATTCTGCCAAGATCACGCAGCTGTTCGTATACTGTGTTCAGTTTGCTATGTTAACACTACACAAAATACCAACAAAATGATAGGTAAAGCTAAGTTAGCTGGATAAAATCAATGTTTCAATGACTTTGAAGTACTGGAATTAGGACCTTGATTATTTTCTTTTTGTTGTTCTGTTCTTACTGGGGTATATCTTTTGGACCCTTTCACTTCTGTTTCAGTGGCATTGCATTATCCAGTGTAACTTCCTGCAGTTCTGATTTTCAGTGAACTTTGTGATAGTGTACTTTTTGGATATCAAGTAATTACTGTGTATTACAAACTGGATGGGGTGTTAGAGATTGATGAATGTCAATCTGCTGTACCTCTCAGTGATGAGGGATCAAAGGTCTGAGCAAGGGGCTGGAACTGTTTGTTTTTAGCTTTCTGCAAAAACTAGGATGCAGTGAAGTGAATTTCTAGCCCCCCTCTTATTCTACTGAAGTTTTCATCAAATAGTCATCCCTGTCAAAAAAAGGACCTGATCTGGGGGGAAAACAAAATATTTCTCATGCATGTTGAAAAATAGTTATGTCTTAATTGAAAAACTTAATCCACTGTAAATCGGGATTAACACCTAGAGGCTTTCAGTGAGCATCTGGCTCTCTCACTAGTGGATGGTTTTCTGTACAAAACCACTTTGCGGCACAGCTCGCCATTCCTGGACTGCCTCTATTTTACCAAGTACAGGCAGCTCTGTACTGCACTGGGATGGCACCAGATAAAGCTTGTTAGAGTAATTTTGATTTTGCTAACCAAAGTCTCCCCTATAGTTTTTATGGCAGTGTTGCTGTGCATGTATGTCTGAACTGAGTATGACTGCCGCTGTTTCTTAGCATGGAGAGGATGAACGTAGAAGGTTTGCATTAGCTGTCTAGTTGTCACAAGTGTTCTCTTGTGCATGATTGGGAAGTAATCCGGTAGGCTTCCATTATGAAAGGCTATCTGAATTTCAGATTTCAGGCATGAATTTCAGGCATGGGACAGACCTGTTGTGAGGACTTGCAAAATTTCTTTGGTAGAAATCTCTCTGCTGGCTCCTATTGAGCCACTGCTCCTTTCAGTCCTCTGAAAGTAAGCGGGGAAGGACTATTTTTAAGACAGGTGGTGATTTTATTCAGAAAGGAACCAGGTCACTGCTGCCCAGATTTGTTTTTCTAGTTCTGCCCAAGTTTGGTTTGGACCCCCAGGTCCTTCCACCGAGATGTAGGAGACAGCAAGAAGAGTTTTCCAGAGGTAGCTTGAGAACTAATTAATTCAATGTTCATAGCAGCTCCAGCATTTAATTCAAAGAGTACATTTCTACTTTCACTTATTTAAAATGGCTATGATTGAAGTTCCTGCAATGTAATTTTTGAGGGGTTGGTATTGTCAGAGCTTGCTTTTATTCATGCTTATTTTTCATCTCCGTGTGAAATGAAGTCTTTAAACTGAGAGCCTAAGATTAGAATAAAGCTGAGGCTGTTTCTGTCAGTCTTTTTTTTTTTTTTTTTTAATATATAGATACTGGTATTTAAGCAATATAGGCAAGGAAAATCTCCCAATTAACAGTTTGCAGATTTTTGGGAAAAATAAGACATACTTCTGATTTGTGTGTAAAGCAACCAGACTACAGAATTAAATTGATTTTCTTAAAATGAAGCTAGGGGAAAAAAACAACACAAAATGAATGGTTTTCACAAAGAAAATGGTATAATCGTGATCTTGTCTAGTCAGTATTTATAACATATAATTAAAATTAATTCTGTTATGAATTAGCAGCAATGGGTCACATTCAGCATGCAGATTCATTTCTGTTTTTTTTTTCAAAGGACTTGCTCAAAATCCTACGCATACATTAAGGTCAGCAATCATGTTTCATGTCCAGTATTAATTAAGCAAATATATCACATATACTAAATAGAAATATACGAAGTTTATTTTTGGTCCTCTAATTTACTAATATTCCTAACAAAATCTTTGTCAACAATTCTGATTAGAAAGCAACGCTATTTGTTATTTCCTTTTTTGGCTATCAGTCCAACTGACAATATTTCGTTTTCCAGATCAGGTTAGCTTAGCCAAGAAGTGCAAAGATAAACAGGGATGTAAATGTAATGCTGGAAATAACTGTATTTTTCCAATTCGGTTTGAGTATGATAGTGACTTACTGAGTAGAGCACTATTCATACATAGGTGACCTAGGTGGCTTTAACAGACAACGTAATGTAGACAAGACCCTTTTGAAGAATATAAATAATGTTATCTCTGGGAAAGATTTTATAAAGTAAGTAGTCTCTAGACCTTCTTGCTAAATGGAATCAGATAATCTATATTGATCTGGCTTTCTTTTTGTTTGAACTGTATTTTGCTTGAAGGAGTGAAGTTCACATGTCTGTAGTGAAACGCTTATGAGAACCATATCCTTATATATAAAGAGGTTCCATTAACTTTTCTTGCAAACACTGAAGACTTGTGTTACAATACGATGCTGGATGAGAGCTGGCCCCAGTCCTATATATCAAGGAAGTGCGTGGTCAGAAGGTAATCTGGAAATACTCAGTGTATTAACTGCAAGGATATTGGAGAAAAAAAAAAAAAAAAAAAAAAAAAGCAGAAACAAAATGAGAAATACGGAGTAGGACTGTATTGAATATACTGGATAGTGATTTTACCATTGGGTATTTTTGTTGTTGTTTAATATCAAACTCTTAATGTCACACTAATCTATATTCTTCTACCGATGTGTTCAAAATAAAGCTGGCAAAAAAACGATCTTGAAATTAAATGAAGAGTATTAAATGCTAACGAAGCCATAGCAGGTCTTTCAGCATCACTGCTTCTAATTTTCTCACAGCTGCTGCATTAGATGTTATTTAATGATCTCAGTTCCTAACTGGAGTTACCTCCTTGCTGCTCCATTTTGGCTGGTTGGTCGGTTTGGTTTTATCTGTTGTTGGGTGGTGATGGTTGTTGTTTGTCATTGTTTTGTTATTTTCTTGGTTGTTGTTTTTTTTTCTTTTTCTTTACCAAGCTCTATGAAGCGCCATGTGCATTTTTTGGAGTCTGAAAAACAGTTATTTTCTGTCTGGACTGTTCTTCTTTCTTCTGATCTAAATATGCATTAACTGCTATTAAATAGTTGTTTTTTTGTGGTTTTAGTTTTTTTTCTTTTTTCTTTTTTTTGACAACGTGAGTTTTAATTGTTCACTAAACTACACTTCTTACAGCAAATGATCTTTCATATCTGTGCCTTACTGGAGAAAAGCAGCTGTAATGCAGTTTGTAGAATGAATTATTGGAATCTCTCAGTACCAATAACCGGATTGTCAGAACAGGAGGGGAAAGCTGGGGTTTTGTCCTGACTCAAATTAAATACTTACAATAGTACCAGAAAAGTTAGTGGAAGTTTTATGCTCTGTTTCTCTCCTTTTGTGTGCTCTGTGTGTGGTTTTCACTTTGTGTAGCTCAGAACTGGGCGCAGAGCACACGTGTTGGGCCTGTCCCACAACTGCAGTGCGTGCGCTTCATTCTTGTTGTATCGGCTTTACTGCTGTGAAGTCTGTCAGCTCAGAGATGCTTTGTAAGACTAACACAACAGTTGGCTACCCTTGCTCTTAAATCTATTTTTACATGTGTTAATGAGGATCAGAGTGGTTAGTAGCAGTTTCAAGGATGATCACTGAGATGGGCAAGATGAGCTTGCAAGGAGTCACTCGGGCATGAGAGAACCTGAGGCCCACGACTTGGTGCTGGGCACCACTGCTCCTGGAGCACAGGGTGCTGGTGCCCCCGTGCTTCACCCACTGTTGTCTTTGAGAGCAGTGAACTTTCATCCACGTATAAATGAAGAGACAGCAGGCCTCGTGGTGTGTGTTACGGAGAAAAAGAAAGGCAAAGTATTTTGGGCAGGCCTTCAGTTTCAGTATTTGAGGCATGGAGTTTCTGAAGAACCGAAGTGGTGGTTCTGCTGTTGGTGAGACTTAAAACTAGAGCAGAATAGAGCTACTGTTCTTAAAGGTCTTTGGAAGTGTTTCTTTGTTATTACTGATAGCTTGAACAAATTTAACTTTGGGGTTTTTATATTAACCTATATTTCTCATGTAGTTTTAATTGGCTATAGTGACAGAAATCCTCCATGGCCATAAATTGGCATAGCACCATTGATTCTTTCTTCCTTCTCCATCCCCAAAGTATTGGTATCCACATGCAGCAGTGCTGCTCCGCTTTATGAAAGCAGCGTGCTATTCAAAAGCTCCCAGAGGAGCCACATTTCAGTGGAAGAGGAAGGCTACATGCTATGTGTACATAATTTGGAGAGTGAATCAGAACATTAACTTTGCTACATAATTATGGATAATTTTTAAGCTTCTGTTCAGTTTTCATTTTTTATCAGAAGAGAATGAAGTCAATATTGAGTAGGTTTTTGGTTCTGCTCTGGTTCCGTATTTAGGCCAATGAAGTGCTTAATGCAGCTATTGGGCATGGAAACAGCTTGAGAGCTGTCGGTGCCTCAGGCTGCCAGCTGCTTGGCTAATTGGGCTGAGAACAGAGTGGGAACAGAGCTGAGACACCAGGTCAGATGCCTTCAGTATTGCTTCCTACCTGAAGAAAGTTGCTTACTGGTTTAAAGTGGTATCCAGTGTCAGAGATACACCAGTGATGTTTGCTCTGGGGCGATGCCAGCATCACTGGCACTGACATGTGGAAGGAAGTTTAATCTACATCTTTTTATTTCATTGGCAGATGCTCTGTCCCTGGAGATTTTCAAGATGAGGGTGGATAAGGCCCTGGGGAACCTGATCGAGTTGTGGTGTGCCTGTTCATTGCTGGCGAGTTGGACTAGATGGTCTTCAGATGTCCCTTCTAACTCTAAGGATTCTATGATTCTATGAAGATTGCTGAGCTAAAGTTTATTTCGAGACTGAGCCTTTCCTCTTATGACTGGGGGCTTTTCCACTAGGATGTGTGGCAGGCATGTGAGAGATACTGAAGAGAAATTATGTCTATGGATACATGCAAAATGAAAGTAGACATAGAGAACAAAACATAATTTGTGGAAGTAGGGTGTAGGCTCTGAATTGTTCCTCCAGATACTTAATTAACTTCAGTTTGACAGTTATCAAGGCTCAAAATTTGTTCTTTATCAAATGCAGTAAGGGCTAAGATACAGGGAGGGAAATGAGTTTCTGGTTCTGGCGCTTTAGTGAGAAATGACTGGTTAAAAATATTTAGTTTTGCTAACCTTTAGTTTGTTAGGATCTGTGCTGCTCTATTTTATTCGTGAAGATTTCATTTTGTATGCAGTTAACACTTGGAATTGCAGTAAATGGTAATAGGCTGTTTTTAAGACATTAATCTGTTTGAATGTGCAAGGAATTTAGGCAAATAACAGCTTCTGATACAGTAATTTGTTTCTGTAGTTATTTAAAACTGTTTAGCTTCATTTTCAGATAATTTTATTAGAATGTAGAGACTTACTGCATTTTCACAAGTGGTTTTCTTAGCTGAGACCCTAAGAGAGCAGGTCTAAGCAATCAGACTTTGTCTATCCATTTCTCTCTGTATTATTTTTGAACCAATAACTTTGAAACCTGTTGACAAGATGCATTGACTTGAAACTGACTTGAAAGGGCAGAAATCTTGGAAGATAAATCACTTTAGATTTTACCATAATTAGTGGCGGTGTACAGATTGAATGCCGCATCAGTTCTTCTGATGAAGAAGGTGTAACTTAGAACTGTGTGTTATTTTCTGGTACCATCGGATTGGCAAACCAGCTTACAGTTGGCTGTGGTATGTTGTGTTTTCTGTTACAAGATGATGTTTCAAGGTACACAAGTCATGAGAAGATGTCAGTTACAGAAATGGGATAAGAGAATGTGGAAGGAGATGTAAACGAATGGATGAGAAGACAAGCTTGTTCTGTTGTTTATATCAAAGTTGTTGCCACCAACTGAAGACTTTCTGCAAATAATTCACTGTCTGGTGAACTACCAGCATAGCAGCCCTTTATTACACTGATCATGTGTACTGCTGCCTGTGTGCAAACTATCTATGAAATGGATGAAAGCTTGCATGTAGGACAACTGCAGATGATGGAACAGAGCTTTTCAACACGCTACAGAAATGATATTATTTCAGTGACCCTAAAGAGGCAGTAATAAAATAGCTCATCAAGATGAAACAGAATGTTTTGTGCTTTGAAATTATCATGCATTTTATTACTATGAAAATCTGTATCTTGGATTCAAAGTATCACTTGCTGAAACGCCATTTATCTTTTTTAATAAATGTAGAAAACTAGTGTAAAACTTAGGGATGACGGTCTTAACCCAGTTCAAGCATTTCACTCTTCATAACTTTGCCTGGCTGTTTTTCTTACAAAGTCAGTTTTAAATAGAACACAGTGAAAGCAATGAGACTGGAGTACGTCATTTTGCCCACTGGTTTTCTGATAGAAAATAAATGACCTAACCGGTTTTTTTTATTATTGATTTTGGTGGAACCAATCTAACCCTATGTAGACAAACTCTCAAAATCAAAGTTGAATTTGCATGGTTGTAATATAAGGAGATTTCTGGTAAACAAAATATATTTAATAAATACGTAGGATCTTCTTCCTCCCTATCTTTTACAAGTTGTTAAAGCATACATCGTGTTTTCTACCATACCTCTAAAACACTTAAGCAGTGTTCATTTTTCAACCATTTCAGGGTGATAGAAGAGCAAATAAGGAGTTAAAGGACATTTGGTTAACTGCTTTAATTTCTCTAACTCCTGATTAATATAGTTATCTCAAAGACTGTTCTGAGCTGTGTGTTAACATTTCTAGATCTCTTCCACACCCTTGTTTACTGATGTAGATGAAATTTGTGCAATTTTAACAAGTAAACCGTGTTAATGTTTAGAATGTAGCAAAAAAAAGCTTCCTGACTTCATAGGAAAAACTGCCATCACTTTTCATGACTGGAAAAAACCCCACCTGTTTTTTACAAAATTTGCAGCTTTCTTCCTTCCATTAGTAATAATAGACTACAGTGAGATGGACTCTTGGGATGGACTGCCAGATGTTTTCTGGGGTCTCATCTGCTTCTCACTGCCTCTAGCCTCCATTGCCCCTTTGGCAGTTTATATCCTGTGTTTCATCTCCACCACTGGTTTTATCAAACAGACAATTTCTGTTCTTCACCATAAAAATTAGTTTTCTTGCTAGTTGGATGTTTAAAACAGTTCACTTATCACACTAATTCTTGAGTTGCGATTTCAAATATTTCAATAGAGCAATACTTATCATCATGTCAATTTCTTGCATCTTTTGGCTTTCAATGTATAAAATGTATTGTATATAAAACTGCAAGTTCTCAGCACCCTGGAGCCTTATTGGCACTGCAGTTCTGTGCAGTTATCTAGCTGAGATTCTCTGGAATAGAAAACAGAAATGAAATGTTTCATTTCCACCTTTCTAGGTGGCAGATACATCCACACAGCCCTTGGGCATCCATGACAGCAACACAGTATGCCTCCCTTCCAAACCTCTAACAGTGGCATGGAGAGGAGCTGCTGTTTCTTGTGGTAGCCATCTCCAGTGAGATGAAAGCCTGGTCTGTTGCCTCATCTTTCCAAAACTGGAGGATTGCCAGCAGTGATGGGAGAGGTAACAAATGAGAAAGGAAGGAGTAAAAACTGTGACTAGTGTAGTGGGGAGCAACAGATGTCGCATAGAAAATTGAGAGATGCTCAATAAGCATTTTCTACAAACATTTTCATGCCGATGTGACTTAGTTATGGGGTGTGAGAGACGAGCATATGAAGAGGTTTAAGCTTTGAAGCATTTCAGACAGATGGAAGTTTGTGGTTGAAGACAACTTATGTGGAATTATAGGGTAGTGGTGTTCACAGCTTAAAGATTCTGTTTTAAAGTGATTTCATGTTGTAATTAAAGAGTCATGGTGAAAGAAAACACAAGGAGCTGAGTTATGGAAAGCAAGGGAAGTAAAGTCTGGTAGCTGCTGCTGCAAAGTATGTCATCCAGAAGAGCTGCACCATGGATAAGAATATAATACAGGGGATTACATGTTACTTTTGTGATACGGACCTCAGACTGCACTGCTGGCCTACACAGATTTTCTTGAATGCATTATTAAAAGCAATATTACAATAAGTGAATCAGAGAAGTTGCTTTGATATCTGTATTACAAAGCATATTACAGTGTATGCTTATCTAGGACAGAACAAAGCTGTGTCTGAATCAGCACAAAGTATTTAATATTCAGCAGCAGGAAAAAAAAGATCTAATAGCCTTTTTTTTTTTTTAATACAAATAGATTTTTGCACTTGAAGCAGAGTTCAGTTACTCAGTGTCATCCTTTATATAAAAGGTTAATTTGTAATGCACTCACCTTGCCATAGCTTGCTTTTTCCACGTTTCTTTCTTGTCCACTATTTGGTGTATTTCAGTACTGACATCACTTTTCTCTTTGATGTTAACTGTTTCATAAGCATCTGTGAACTTGACAACAGTAAAGGCAGTGGAAATTTGGAAAACAGTTTATTGTAAACTTTGCACTTGGGCCTCATGTTAATTAGACTATCAAAAAACCTGGTTTCATCTGAATTCCAGCTCCTCTGTACAGTTAATTGACTAAATCTGTAGTGCTAGTATTCTACTCGTTTTGTAAAATTCATCCAGGTTGCTTGAGTTATTCCTTGTGTTGTAGTTTTTAAATAGTGGATAGAAATTATTTGAGATACTCTGGGGATGGAACCATTTTGGTAGCACATATCAGACGTTTTTCCTTAAAGGTGTTGGCTTTCGGAAGCTTTTAAATGAGTCATAGAATATGGGATGCATTCCCTAGGCATATTGTTTTCCAGTCTGTCAGACTATCTCACCTTTCATCTTTTGTGTGTTTTATAGATTTCTCACATCAAATGCGTCAGAAATACATATGACAGCACACGTTTGCTTTATTGCTGGGGCAGTGTTACTTTGCACAGTGTTGTTTGCCTTCTAAAGTTTGAACTTCAGAACTGTCAGTCTTTATATTGAAATTTTGCATTTGTCATCCTTAACAGAAAGGGCTATTGCAAGACATGAAGTCAGAGAGATAGAACAACGTCATACAGCAGATGGGCCCCGACAGGATGTGACACTGGATGAAGAAGATGATGTGGTGATTATTTACAATAGAGTACCTAAGACTGCCAGCACATCCTTCACAAATATTGCCTATGATCTTTGTGCAAAGAACAGATACCATGTTCTACATATCAATACAACCAAAAATAACCCTGTCATGTCTCTGCAAGATCAGGTAAGCAGCCACATTTGGGATGGTTCTATTAAGCAGATGGAAAGCATGGAAAACATTTTTAGCTATTGTAATCATACAAGATCTGATGGAATCAACTTTGATATCACGTTTTCCAATATAAATGGAGCTTGACATGTTTATTTTTATTTTTTGTAGAAAAGAATTAAATAATAGGTTTAGTATTTGCTGTGCTGCTGGAGGTGGTAATACCTGTTTATAGGAGAAAAGCTAAGCTAAAAACAGGCATAGCTATGGAAATCTTGACCTTTGTTTTTATAGCTGTGTGTACTGCATTACTGCATTGTCTGCCTTTTGGCTCTTTAATAATATTTGCCTGTCATCTCCATCTGCAATGCATGCAGTCTTAAGTGCTCTCTTCTGCATAGTGTGGGTGCTGTGCTGTCAGGGCTGCACTGCTTCTTTGATCAGGTCTGGTCAGGTCTCACAGGTGACAAAACGCAGGTGGGAAGATGTGGCTGTGAAGAGACACTGTAAATGGGTCACTTCATACTTGCTTTGAGCTCTAAACTTGTGGCAATCTCAGGTTGAAATTGATCATGGCTTCTGCTGCATCGTATGATGAGTATTTAAAAAAGATGATGGTGGAGGGGATGAATGCTGCATTTTTCTTATACATAGGGTGGGGATTTAGGTTTTTCATTTTTAAGTTTTAAAATACTTCTTTGCTCATCCTGACTGCACATGCAGGGAAACTAAGTCAAAGGTCTGAAACATCACTGTCCTTGTCCCTGACCATTAAGCAAATGTTGCCAGACTCTCAATATGTGCTGACCATCGTGTGCCCATTGCTTTAAGTTGATATGCAGCAGCAGCGGGAGCTGTTCTGCATTGCAGCATGTCAGCACTGAGGCTTCCAGCTCCTTTAAGTGCCTGCCTACAGGCAGGAGTACTTGGAACAGCTGCTGTAGTCTGGAGGAGGGGGAAACAGATGGCAATGGGCCCTCCACTCTCTGTTCTATATGGGAGAGAAAGAGTGAAGTCGGGATATGAGCATGGGGCCACAGGCTGTAGTTGAGGTGGGAATGGGCACCTGCTTTGTGGTGGTGGGATTGTATCACTGTTGGGTTCTTGCTGTTGTGAATTTTTTTTCCTGAAGTACGCAGGTGATATTGTGATTAAATCAGGCAGTCATCATGCCCACTGTGTGGAGCAAGTGCTTAAGACCTGTGCCCCAAGAGCAGAGTTAACATACCATGTTCATCAGTACCACCTGGTTGAGTCATTAGGTGCATCACCAGTAGTGATGTGGACACAGCATAGAGGCAGAATCATTTTTACTGGTGATACTGTTAGTTAAAACAACTATCTCCCAGAGCAAGATGAAGACTATTTTAGGCTGACGTAAATAAATTAGTAAAATAGTAAACCTTCTGGTATATGCTATTTCTGCACTGCTTCTTCCAAACTATTCTAGTTCTGTTACAGATTTTAAGTTCTCTGCCCATATGTGGAACCTTTACTTCTTGAATGCAATCTGGGAAAGATGACTACTTAAAATTCACTCCAAATATAAACTGTATCTGTTTTGTGGTAATATCACAAAAGTCCCTAACACATCCATTTTAGTTTCAGATGGAACTTTTCTCAACAGTGCTCCTTTCTTGCAGCTTGTCTGAAAGCAGGATTCTGGGATCTGCCCCTCTTTTCATAGGTTGGGCTTTTCCTTTCCAGCAAGCTCAGCACCATATTTGCATTTCTGACCTGTGTTCAATAAAGTGAAGTAATTTGATTTTTTGCTTATATGTTTCAGTACTGATACCTTTTTTCCATATAAGTGTGCCTTTGTTATGGCTAACTGGATGTCATACCAGTCGCACAAAGTTCTGCTTATTTGTTACATGGTGAAATTGTCGTCTAATAGATTTAAAACTAAATTACTTTTCTATCTTGCAGCATGTATTCTTGATATATCATCAGAAGAAGGGAGCATGGGGACACATTTTTTTGGTGCTGTTGTTGTGAACGTACAAAAAACATGGTGGAATTGTCCCACTTTTCGTTACTTTAATGCGCTACTTGTAGTTCTTCAGTATTTTATCTCATGCAGTTTCTCCCCATTTTTCTCAATAGGGCAAGCTGGAAACATACAGTCTTACTTCCTGACGTGTTCTAAAGTGGTGGCCTCTCAGAAGATAGCACATTTGTACTGACTTTAGTAATACGTATTTCCTTTGCTGGTACAGGTTTCAATGACTGTCAGAAGTGGAACAGAAAGGCAGTCTGTTAGAGGTGGAAATATTGTGCTGTGAAATACTGGGTGCTGAGCATTTAAGAATGGGCTGGTGCACACCAGTGACCACTGCTGCACACTGCCAGGTGTATTTTTCCTTCTTAGGAAGAGCTGTTTGTGTCAGACAGGTATTCCAGCTTTTTACCATGGCGGGGCTGGTCATTTCCCATCTTTTCAGCATCTCATAGAATTGCTTCTCAGCTGCCCTTGCCTTGATCTTGTCATTGTTCATGGCATTCAGCCAAAGCTGTGCTGCTGGCGTCTCTTCAGTGTTCCTGACCTCTACTTCAGAGGTAACTGCGAGTTGTTAGCTTGGAGAGCTAAGATACCAGTGCCTTCCCAGAAGGATTCCAACTCAGGAATCCCACTGTGCCTGGTCTTGAAATCTAAATCAGGTTTCTTGTGCTGAAGACACTGCTTGCAGTCTTTCTTGAAAACTTTTTCTACTCAAAATTCTGTGGGGGGGGGGGGGGGAAGTTCTCACACGTCGTTAGCAGTCTGGTGATGTTTATCATCCCAACTGTTTGTATATTAAGTCAGTTATTTTGCTATTGACAAGTCTATAATAAGATGGAGTGAAAAGCTGGGGAATTTTCAGTATCCAAAGATCCACTTGGTACCAGGCCATAGGTAAGGTGTTCAGGATGGGTGCGTGTGTCAGCCTGTAGATATGATTAACTGATGGAAACTGGTGGACAGGGTGATGGTTCACAACACCACTTCGGAATGCATGCACAGATTTTGCTTGGCTTTTTGCTCAGACCAAGTATGCTGGGTTTTTTGTGTTTTGTTTTTTTTTTTCTTCTTTCTCACTGGGACTTGCTTTAAATTCTTATCGTCCTAGAAACTGAATGCATTTAACTTACCTTTCAGGACATCTTACGCCCCCAGAGTACTTTTGATCTGGCTTTTTAATTCAGTGAAGCTCAGACGATTTCTCACTTACGGAAAGCTGTGAAGCAACTTTGTAGCTGATTATATAAAAGCCCCATGAAGCAGCTTCACAGGAATTCCATTCTCATCTATCTGAACTTTAAAGTAACCTCCAGTTCTATTCACTTGGGTTGAGTCTCTTGAAAGCTGCAGTATCTGCTGAGCCCTGAAAAGAAAAATAAAATTTATCATATTTAACAGCAAGAGTCAGCAAGCTGTATTTATCTCTGCCCTAAAAATGTGTGAATCTAGAGTCGTTAGAATCATCATAGACTTGTTAGGCTGTGGCCTGGAACAGTTCTGACTTCTGGAAGGCTGCAAACTATGGGAAAGAAGGGAAAAAGCATCTCTTGCCTGCAGGCCAGATATAGGTGTTGAAAACTTGCATTCTCAGGGGCGCACTGTGTGTTGCTTGTCTGTTTCTTGAGGCAGATGTAAATGTCACATAAAACCTTCCTAGCCTTACTGTTAGCTGTGCTGGCATTAGTGCTAAAGCTAATAAAAGGCTAGAACATCCGCTCAGGTCTCTTGTTGCACTACAGAAATTGTAATTTCTTCTGCAATAACCCTGCTCTGTGATCATAAAAAAATATTTCCTTAGCAAAGACATTCAAAGGCAAATATGTTTTGTTTTTTAAAGAAGGATTACTGGCACATATAAGGTAAGATACCAGATGGTAGACCGGAGATCGAAGACACAAGTGACCCTTGGGAATTTGTAGTTAACATTTTTCTGTGTCTGGTACGAACTGAAATCTAGCTGGTACATCAGAAAACTTGTTCATGGAAGCATAATTAAAATGACTGCTTTTATTTGCATGCCAAATTATACAAAATACATAATATAACTGATTATCTTGCAGAATTGTAGCGACTAACTGATATTTTAGGTACTGGGAGGGATGATAATATGTACTTTCCATTGAAGAAACTTCTTGAGGCTCTCCATTAAATATACCTTGTCTTTAATCGTAGAAAGGTGTCATCAATGAAAGTGGGGTTTGTTTCACTAGTAGCATAGGTAGTTCAGCTGAATTCAAACTGGCATAGCTGTGTTATCAGACATGCTGCAGACAAAACAAGGCTGAAAGCCAGTGCAGTTTATGAAACACCATTGTATAATGTTGTGCAGTGTTTTTCAGATAGATTTACTTCAGTTTTTCATGTGCAATATATGGTTTAAATTGTGAAATGCCACAGACTGTGAAACTTGTGCACTGAAAATTAGTGCTGTGTGTTATTAAAAACTGATATCCACTTGTTTTACCTGAGTCCAAGAGTCAGTGTGTGAGGAAACAAGTAAATGGTTATCAACCATGTGAAGTCCTTGATAGAAATTTTTGCACTTGTGAGGAACCAGTAACAGGCCAGTCCTTGCTTTTGAAATCTTCATTGGTTTGTGTTTGTTTCATGTTTTTGTGACACTCTGAATCCACATAGGTCTCTCCAAAAGTAATGCCCCCTATTTATTTCCATGGAAACAAGAATAGATGTGAAAAGCACAATAACACTATTTGATAGAGCAAACTATGATCTGTAAGACACGATTATCACAGATACCACCATTAGCTGTGCATTTTCATGAGCAATGAACAAGAGCCTGCATGCTGTGCTCGTAAAAATGAGCATCAGTGGAGGTGACCTGCTGTCACCACTGCTAGAATGCACCACCCACTGCCTCACTGTGCTCACATCCACTGTTTGGTCTCCATCAATGTTCAGCAAATGGTGATGAATGTCAGTGGGTGCTTTTTTTTCCTCGTGGACAAATTCAGTGACACACCTTTGCTTCACCCACACCTCCGTGTCAGACACCATTCTGTCAGGCTGCCCCTCTGCTGCCATCTGTCACACTACAACAAACTATAATGGGGTGTTTGTGGGAAGTCTTGACCTCTACTGCTGTGCCACCAACATCCACCTCATCCACCAACACTGTGGGCCAGCATAATAAAACAGGAAGCATTACTTCTGGAGAAGCTCTCACCATAGAGAGAATGTTAATGTGTTGTTTTGAGCTCTCAGACTTCTGTCTTATGACTTGGTTTGTCTTTTGACCTCAGTATCCTTATTCTAATTTGTGCACTGTATAACAGAGAAGATACTGTAGATATATGGGGGATCAAAGGTCTGTCTTCTAATTCTCACCTTCAGAAATGGTGTAGCATCATCACACAGATCGGGCAGTACAACTTTACCTTTTTTATTATCCAATTCACTAGTTTTAAATTAATTTTCAGAGCTAAATGCTTTAATGCTAGAATATTCTGCACACTTAATAAAGGCAAGCTGTATCAGGATTTGTATGTCCCACTTAGTCATACTTTTTGCTTTGGGACGCATTTCTTATTTTGGGTGTTTTTACCTTTGTAATGTAAAGCTGTTTCTGTTTTTTATTACGTTTACTGGTACTGGCTCTATCAGCCTTTGTTTAGGGGCTAATTTGTACTGTACCATGGAAGTTTCGCTGAGAAACAAAGCTTGAAGTAACTATTCAAGGTGATAAACTGTAGATCTAATTTACTCTTTACAAATCTACAGAATTTCTGGATTACTCATGAATTGCATTTGGGAGGGGAAGCAAATAAACCATCAGATTTGTTTCTCATATCCCAGTAAAACTGGTCTAAGAAAATGTTTGCAAATGTGGGATGCTGTTACTTGAGGAAATGAATACAGGCCAGATGATGAATACAGGCCAAAGCCGTACTTGCATTTATGCTTACAGTCAACAGGATTCTGCATTCCTCTCAAATTACAAATAAGAGAGACTGACAAAAATTGTTGGCATTGTTAATGTTGTTATAGCATTTATTGAATTGCTTTGATGATGGCTGTATGCTGCTTTTGCTTAGTTTAACATCCTTGAATTGGGATTATCTAAAATGAGTCAAATGAACTTTATTTGGCACAAATGATTTCAAAATATTTCAAAGTTACTTTAGACTTTTCTTCTAATGCATTGTAAGCTTTTACTTAAAATAACAAGATGCCCCAGCTGTGTTAGGCGTAGCTTAATGTGTTCCAGCTGCACAGAAAATCTGCTATCTGCTTTTACAGGTTCGATTTGTGAAGAACGTGACTTCCTGGAAGGAAATGAAACCAGGATTTTACCATGGACATGTATCTTATTTGGACTTTGCAAAGTATGTTACCACTAATTTATCTGTAGCGCAGCCGTTTGGCTCCATCTGGGATATTGCTGCCCTCTAGCGATGGAAATCTGACAAATGCTAGATTTCCTAGGAAGAGCAATAGTTAGTTGGGATTTTCACAGGCGGCTCGTCTTTCTCATGTGCCCTGTGAGCTTACCAACTCATTTCATCAAGCTTCTACTTTGTGCCACAGTAAATAAAAATTTGCATAGGAAGATATCTGAGAAAAAAAAGAAATATCTTTGATAGAGAAATCAGTATGATTACAGACGTTGCCTTAAGCTCATATTTAATGAGCAGAGCCATACAGAATCAGCCCTGGTAATGGGTGGGCTCAGAGTTGTCTCTCTGCTGTGAGAGTTCACATCTTTTCCAGCTGGAGCCCGGCCAGGAGGGCCCTTCCTCACTGCAGAGCGTGGGGTTGGCAGGGCAGCAGCAGGAATTCGGTACCGAATGTCAATTTATTATTAACAAATATATAGCTGCTAGATTCATGGAGGCGTTTCTAGAGTCAGGATTGTTGTGCAAATGCTTGGTATCTGTTCTGCAAGAATATTTCAATTTTGTTTCATTAAATAAATTTAGAAAGGATCACTGAGAACTGAAATTGAACTGACTTTCACATCCACGTTCCTGCACTGGGGGGTGGGAGGAATGAGCATTAACCTTCCTCTCACCAGCATCTGCTCTGTAGATAGATTTCCGTTGTGTTATAGAGGCTGACTCCTAAGTATTTGACAAGAAGCTTTGATTTCGCCTTTAAAAGACTTTTTTCCCCCCCTCTTTTACTTTAGATTTGGTGTTAAAAAGAAACCAATTTACATAAACGTCATAAGAGATCCCATAGAACGACTGGTTTCTTACTATTACTTTCTGCGCTTTGGAGACGATTACAGACCAGGGCTACGAAGGAGAAAGCAGGGGGATAAGAAGGTAAAGTACACTTATTGTGCACGGTGTTCTGACCCAGGACAACGAAAAGCGAGGTACAAAATGCGTGCTGATCCCCTCCCGCCGCTGCCCGGTACCGCCGCTGCCGCTCCCCGGGCCTTTGGCGCCCCCTCCCGGCACAGGTGGGAAGCCGGCAGAGCCGCCGTTGTAATGACGCGCAGCGTTCTACTCCTCACACTCTGATACACATAGTTTTGTTTGCTTGCTTTTTTTATTTTATTTTATTTTTTTTTATCATCGGCATACAGACATAACTTGTCCTGCAAGCATTTCTAGTTCACTGGAAGTCAACTGATTTGATCTTAGGGCTTCTTTCCTTGTCTATGGATTGGGTAAGGCACTCTTCCATACTTTTCATAGAACTGTCTGTAGACAGACGGTGTCGTTTTCACACATATTAGATAAAAATTCAGTAAGTTCAGCAGTAGACTGGTTCAAGTACAGAGTCTGTAACAGTGACTGATGTGTGTTCTGATTCCGTTAGGACAGAATCACCGATAGATCTTCACGTTAAAATTAAGGAAGGTCAAAAATACAGTTTCGACATTCGAATTCATTGTGCCTTTACTAAGTGGCATCTCAATATTCATTTTACCATTAACTCTCCCTATCCGTACCACACCATATATGTGGGAGAATTCTTAATTTTCTGTCTATACTTTCATACTTGAAAAGTTATAGTTTGCTTGGCTCCAAGAACAGGGGCTGTAAAGTATCTCTTAAAGTTTCTGGATGGAGCAGTCAAGGTATGTATGGAGGAGGAAGTGAGAAAGGGAACTTCTATGTCATCTTTGCTTTCTCTTACACATTCTAACTGTAAAATATCCTCCAGGAACAAGCAAGGAAGCCATTCTTTTGACTGGGGAAAGTTCATATTTAGTATATACATTTGTAAGCTAGGAGGTGCATTTTAGCAATTTAATTTTTAGGTAATGTTGGTGCTCTAAATTTATAATGGTGAATCAGACCAGAATTCCTCTGGAGGACTATTCTAGCGAATGCATACCAATGTCCTGTTTTCCTAGTCAAACTGTGTCTTCATCTGTGATGTGTGACACCTATCAGCTATTTGATACTCAGAGCACAGTGCAGAACAAGACACCACAGGTTGGTTAATCCCTGTTTTGTATGGTATTCTTACATTTCTCACATTACTTTGGGACCTTTACTCAAAATGAAAACAAAGGACACTGTCCTTGTTCTAACATGGCAGAATTAAGCAAATGCATTTTTACTTTCTATGCTGACTGAATAAAAAACTTAGAAATTCTTTACAGTGCTAATGGAGTTTTTATTGTAACTGTGTGCCTGTAATCAAAACTCTTGTGCTGCTACAGCTGCCTGCCCATGTACAGTACTGTTGTTTGGAATGCTCAGTTACCCAGTGAACAACTTTCTTTCACTCCTGATTAGTTCTTAGCCATAATATTTAAAATGTAATAGAACATACTTTAATCTAAAATAGAAATGGCGCAGCGTTCTATGCTCTGAAGATCCAGCTGTTCCAGTGTTACATGAGTCCTGGTGACATTTGTCACTGTATGTTTAGTAACTTCTCTCGTAATGAAAAAATGACAATACCAGCTTGTTTTGATATACAACTTCTGTGAGGGGCACAGGTAAAATCCAGTTGTTGATCACTTCCACTTATAAGGCTTTCCAAATACTATTTTAATTTGGGCAGTGAGGTCCTCCCAATAAAATACTGTATGAGCAAGACTTGAAAAAAGTAGTTTATTTTTTCTTTTGCATATCTTGTGTTTTTTGGTCCCCAGTACATCTAGCAACTAACAAGGTCGAGATGCTTGATACACGTACTCACCTCTGTGTTGTCTCTGTTCTAGACCTTTGATGAATGTGTGGCAGCTGGAGGTTCAGACTGTGCTCCAGAGAAACTTTGGCTTCAAATTCCATTCTTCTGTGGCCACAGCTCCGAGTGCTGGTAAGAAGACAAATGTGGCTTAAGTTAGTTGTGTTTGTCACCACTCAAATTTGATTTTAACAAATCTGAATGTGTAGTACAGTTGGGGAAAGCATGAAGAACTGGATGCAGTTTAGCAGAAGGTACTTTACTAACGTATTTTCTTCAGAAGGGCTTTGAAAAGCATTTTACTGAAGCAGTCTTGCAGTACTTTAAAAAAGCAGCATGTTAGAATACTGTGTCAGCAGTGCCCTGAAGAAAAACAAATGATTTCATTTTTTAAACAATTATTTTTTGTAGATGTGGAGTCTTTAAATTTTTCTGTTCCATCAGGCTTCAGTATCTGTCTTTCTGAATGTGGATACTTGGTTCCAGCTCCTAAAGTCTTTGCAGAAGTATTTGAGTTCTGGATAAATTTAGCTACTTAAACCTCTACCAGACATCCTGTAGTCAATGTTACATAGCAGTAACTGGAAGAAAAGCAAATAGTGTCCATCTGTCAATACTGATGTTTTATAACAATGGCCCAGACTTTAAAGAACTGTTCAGCAAACCAAAATTAGAAAACTGCTTGCTCACATAAAATAATTGCATTCTAGTACTGTGTAACAGACAAAATAGTAATATATGAAGAAATAAAACTAACACAAAAGTGATTTGAAGGGTTCTGAGTGAAATCAAGGAGAATTATTTATCACAGTTACTGTTCATTCAAATGGAATTAATTTATCAGAAACAAAGCAAGTGAACACT
This sequence comes from Tympanuchus pallidicinctus, assembly GCF_026119805.1. Lineage (NCBI taxonomy): Eukaryota > Metazoa > Chordata > Aves > Galliformes > Phasianidae > Tympanuchus > Tympanuchus pallidicinctus. The sequence goes on from NW_026294791.1 coordinate 13,980,147, forward strand.
TGGGAAGTTATTTTTCAGTGCCTGTTGGTCAGACAGGTGGACAAGCAGGGAAAGAAAGAAGGAAATATGAACCTATATTTTTCACCATGACTAGAGCTATAAAGGGAGGAATATGTTAGTTCAATTTCTTTGTTGCTCGATAGGGAAGTCCTCCCATTACCTACAGTGACTTTCTAGTACACAATTAGGCCTATAGGATGCAAGAGGGAAGGTGTATTCTTACCAGAATCGTTTGTGGTATCCAATGTGAAAGTGAAGAAAATGCAAATCCTCTGAAAATTGCAGTAGTAGAGACAGTAACTGCATACCATGCACTGTGAAATTTTAGATGCGAGCACAGGTAGTAGAAAGGGGGAAGGGAAATAAAGGTAGAAATAGTTGGATCTCACCTTTCTTATATAAGAAATGTCCAGTTATAAAGTAATCTTCATCTAGGGATCAAGGATTTTTGGCTTACATCAGAACTTGTTGTTATTGTCCTCTGCCATTTTAGGAATGTGGGGAGCAGATGGGCTTTGGAACAAGCCAAGTACAACCTGATTAATGAATACTTCCTCGTGGGAGTTACTGAAGAGCTTGAAGATTTCATCATGTTATTGGAGGCAGCTTTGCCCCGGTTCTTCAGGGGTGCCACAGAACTGTACCGGACAGGTATTTAAATGGTTGATTTCTGTAGCCCTTTTGTCCTCATCACTGTTTAAAACGTGAATTATTTAAATCTACATAAATAGTTTTAAAAGTCAAGGAGGTCTGCCTCTCAGTTGAATGATGTTCCTGTAGAAGAGAGGAGCTCTTTAGAGAAAACACTCTGTCTTATACAATTTGTAACACTGAAGATTGGGGTAAAAGCAATTATATCAGGTATGCCACATTTGCAAGTCACAGACGCTCACTATGTATACTTAGGAAATTGGGGCAGATGTTTGTCAGAACACTTTTGAAAGGTCTCGCTAGGGTTTCAGTTATGTGAAGTGGTTGGTAGTGGAAGATTTCTGTTCCCTACGAAGCCCTGTTGAAATTCTGTTCTTGGTACAACTGTGCAAAATGAGTTTTGTTTTAGAAGAGTTTTCATTTCAAAAACAGCAAGCAAAAAACACCTGTGCTCAAAATGAAAATTCAGATCTTCAAGTAATGAAGTGGAAGAAAAATGAATTTTAAACACAAAAACAGATGTTTTTTGTTCAAGTGGCTTCCTTAAATTTGTTCTTATTGCAGTGATTTCAAAAGCTGAAGTAATTTCTCTCTAGCTCAAACATTTTAAAAATCAGTCACTGATAATGCAGAAGAAGTTTTGCCTCTGGATAATTTAGTTAAGGAAGGCCAGGACACAGAGAACAAAATGATATCACATAAACTGTGAAAAGTTAACGTGAAAAATTCTACGCATCGTATTGAGAAACAGTGAGTTTTGTGGAGAACTCTGAATGCTGTTGTACAGTGTGTATCGTAGGATTTCTGTGTCAGACTGAAGATCCATACAGCTCACGAATACTTAAATACTTAAAGCTCAGTATCTGGTTTCTGGAGGTGGCCGTTGCCTCACTCTGGCAGAAACATGTAAGAATAGGACAAGCATATGACAGTCATCACTATTGGTTATCATCAGATCCCAACAGCGAGCAAAATGCACTTTGGTGGGTAACTTTTGTTCTTTGGAGAATTATTCTTCCATCAGCTGACTTTTAAAAAGTCCTCGGAAACTTGACACAGCACTGACAAGAATCTTGGGGGCGGGGGAAAGTCAGAAAGAATTCTGACCTGAGTCCTTTCTTCTGTTGAAACTATTTTACATCTTTGATTGGCTTTGTTACTTTGCTCTGCACCTTTTGCCAGCACACAAACTGCTGTCCTTCACACAGTATTTGCAGTTTAGGTTCTCTGTGATTTTATTTCTTTCTACGTGAAAGCGTTCTCGATGTAAGATCGTTTTGTTTCCCAAAACCATTGGATTACATGGGATACAAAGGTCCAAGTGCTTCTGTCATAATGAGATGTGTGTTATATGGATAAAAGCTCACTTCCTAGGAGCTGGCTATGCAACTTATGTAGGATTGACAAATTTAATACAATTAAATTTAATATAAAACAACAGATAGCGCTTCTTAAAGAAAGTACTGTCATCACTTTTGTCATCTTTCTCTAATGAGAGAAGTATCTGGCTCTGCAGTTTGTAAAACTCTTAACATTTGATACCAGATTAACATCTAAATAATTAATTTTGTAGGACTAATCTTGCTCCAAGTACATTATGTGAAGTAATCCTGTTCCTTGAATGAAATGTTCATTCGCTGGGTTTATGAGGCTAAGAAGAAAGAATTGTAAGAACTGATTCAAAATTCATTAACGTGTAGTGAGAGACTGCAATGTTCCAGCCCCACATATTGTGTTAATCAACTCTGGATTAAGTTGTGTCACTTCTAGTGCAGTTTATCAGCGTACTGAGAGTGTAAAACTCTGTAAATAAAAGGACTGTTTACATTTTTTCATCACGTGAACTTTAAAGTGAAGTTATTGCTTTCATTTTGCATTTAGGAAAGAAGTCTCATCTTAGGAAAACAACTGAGAAAAAACTTCCCACAAAAGAAACTATTGCCAAGCTACAACAGTCTGAAATCTGGAAAATGGAGAATGAGTTCTATGAATTTGCACTGGAGCAATTTCAGTTTGTCAGAGCACACGCAGTTCGGGAAAAAGATGGAGAATTGTATATCCTGGCTCAAAACTTTTTCTATGAAAAGATTTACCCTAAATCAAACTAAGAACATAATACTTTTAGATTTACGGACCTAAATCTTTGGTCACATCATCATCTTAGTCCTCAGCCATGGAAACTAGATTGCTTGTTAGACCTCCAGGATGTTTCTCTATAGGTCCAAGAAATGCGGGCTGTGGATCACCTCCAGGGCGTTGGATGCTAACCATGTTGGTAATCCAGAAGCAAAAGCTTCGTGTCTTTTATCTAACTAATACTTTCAGTGGGAGTTAATACCCTTTACCTGAGGAAATCTTCACTTTAATTTGGAGCAATTAACACACAGCAGTTCTAGTTGAAAATATAAAGAAAAAAAAAAAGCTTCTGTTAATGCTCTTTTTTAATTTTCAGAGCAATTTATTTTCATTTATACTTCTGTGAAGAGGAAGTCATTTTTCCCAGCTTTCAACATGGAAATCTTGGTTGTATACTATATGAGTAGTGTTAATAACTGGTTGACATCTGTGCTTTGTTTTTGTGAATCATGTCACACGATATTGATTGGGATAGTTAATCATGTTCTGCTGAGAAATGCTGCTGCCGCTGGAATTGCCCGAAATTACGACTAATTATTAGTGTTAAAACATCATTTCCACATCAATATTGTAAAAAGTTGAAGAATCAGCAGTGGGATTTTTTTTGTTGTTCTGTAGGCCCACCACCACTTGACCGAGGTTGGGAAAACTGCAAGGAAAGTTGGTTTTGTCTGCAGTTAGAGTCAATGCTTGCACAGTGGTATATAAATAACAAAATCAGCATAAAGTTCCTCTATGGATTCTTTGTAATTATTGTAAGCTGAGGTATTGGTGAATCCATATTATGACTCCATTAGTGAGCTGTGGTATGGTTAGGGTTTTCCTACTACTTCAATACTTTTACCTGTAGAATATTTTTACTAAGGTGCTTTATAATGTGTTTTAAAGCATTGCATTTACAAAAGGAGTAAAATGCTGTAAATACTGCTTATTTTATGTATTTGGACCAAAAGGTTTAAAGTAACTAGTTTGAAGTGGGTTTTTTTGCACCAGTTCTGTTACGTGTAAAGTAAAAAGACATCACATATACTTCCTGGTTGAGTTAACTGTTGGATATTGCTGGAATGCACTTCAGTGACCTCTATGACTTTAAAACTAGAATGTCATCCAGGGATTCTCTTTACAGAAACGTAGCATTCATCCTTTTGTTATATTAAGAGGAAAAGAAGAAAAATGTGATGTGTAGTCTGGTTGAGAAAGATGCAGTGAACTTGACATATTTGTGTTTATGTAACTGCCTTATGTGACTATTGTAAATCTGTGAGTTGCCGTTATTAACAATGTGAAACACCTGGTAGATCAAGTAAATTGAAATTTGAGAACAGATGTTTGGGGCCACTGCATTATAGCAAACGGCAGTGGAGATCTATAAGAATTTGTTTCCTATTGGATTTTCTTAAATATGAGTATTTACACATCTTACACCTGCCTTTTCTTAAAGTGCTTTTCATTGAGTTTGATAGGAGAGAAGGCACAGAGGAGACAAAGTTGAGTAAAAAAAAAGGGGGGGATTGTAAGGTTTTGATTCCTAAGGGATGATGCTGAAAGGCTTAGTTTGAAATTACCAAGTGGAGTTTCTTTAGCCAGCCTGTTCTTGTAATGAAAACAAAAGTAATGGAAAATGTCTGTGAACTGGGTATCTGCAGCCAAAAGCAACAGTCCAATAACAGACAGGATAATGAGGGACTGTCAAGTACATCTTGTGTTTTCTTTGTTTTCTTGGGTTTTCTTTTTGAATTTCAGAAATAGACATCATTGTTCTTCCCAAGTAATCAGGGAAGTTCCTTCTGGTAGCTTACCATTTATATAGTGTGAACCCTGCATAAGATTTCCTGTTCCAGTTCTTTTCAACTGATGTCGTTAATAATGCCAACGTGCTTGAGAATGTGTTCACACATGGAAACATGTATCCTAGCTAAAGAAAGGAGCTGAGGAGTCCTACGTAGGAAGTAGCAAATGGAGATCTAAAAACTTTCAAAAAAAGTTACTGCTTTGTTATAAAATCAAAGGAATATTTATAATCCCAGTGAATGTTATCTACTAAGTGATAGTTCTGTTTTGGATGAATTGACTACCTTGTTTTCCTTCATTATGATTTGGATTGGTTTATCTTCTTGAGTTGTCTGCAAAATTTTTCAGAAGAGCACCTTCCTAAGAGAACAGAAGCTTTACTAAGTGAAAATATACAACACTCGCCTAAGTAATGAAAAAGGTATTTATGCAAATACATCTTTATTGACAAGAAAACAATAGGCAAAGCCTATTCGATATATAGAAGTCTTCTATTTCATAAGCAATTTTAAAAGTTTTTTTTCTTTTTTCTTTCTTTTTTTTCCCCCTTGGATTTAAGGTTTCTTAAAGGAGTCTTCAGTAACAGTTAGAAGAATACATTTTATTTTTTAATTCAAAGAGCAATATATTTTTCATAGTTCATATAAGACATTTGATTTACTTCCTGTTCTTTGCTGTGAACTGACAGGGTGGAGGCAAACGAGCTTAAGTATTTTAAAATAATGCTAGCTACAAATGGAGAGGTAATCATTTTAGGTGTGCTCTGAAAACCTTACTGCCTGTGGAACACGGAAAGGAGGCAAATGGTCTGCTTTTATATCTTGTGCTGCCATCTAATCAACTGTGAACTTTTTTGGACTCTTTTGAAATGAGAACTGTCCAAAGCAGGAAGTTTAGAAAAATGAGCTTTAACAATTATGAATAACCTGTTGTCTGTTGGTTTTAAAAATATTTTGCAGTATATGAACAGAATTTATCTTGTGCATTTCCCCTTAATGAGTTAACATGAAAAGCAGCAATATGTAGACTTCTGTTACTGCAGGTTCATTAGACTTACTATGCAGCCTCCTGAACACAGATCTTTTAACTGAAGTCACTGCAGACTCTGCATAGGAGTGAGATTTGATTTTTGCTGGGCTAAGTTCATTTGAAAGGAGCTGAAATGCTAAAAATTATAGTTGAGAGTAGATCCTGTTACACTGTTCCGTACTTTTTGTACAAAGCAAACATTCAGATTTTGTGCAAAATTCTACCCTGTTGAAACTCACGGTTGTCAGTATATGGCACTTGGTTCAGCTGTGCTGACAACTACATAGCCATAACTCCAGCATGCCTGGAGCACTTGAGATACACTGGGCAGTGCTGACAGGAGACAACAGTGTTCTTTACTCCTTCTCATAACAGTTCTGCATCCATGCAACAAGAATTTCATTCCTGTTTTCTTGTGCATCTACAAGCAGACATCTACAAGCAGTTCTAGGGTGTAGGATGTCATGTGTGTACATTCCAGTTCACTCTGGATTTATTTTCGTATAGTCTTTAATGGTGTGATCATAGCTTCATTTTCAAACAGGCACAAAAAAGATTGCTATACAAGTATGACAAAGGAAGAAGCAGTTCCTCCAGGTTTGAAATGCCTTTTCTCTGAGTACTTTACTTTTCTGAAGATACGTGGCTGTTTTTGTGTTCCAGGAATATTCGTTTCCTTGTTCATGATCTCAGAGCAGTCCTATTTTAATATCAGGGAAAATTCAGTTGTTTTCTGCTATAATTCTGTTAACATTTTCCGTTACGATTACCTAGTGTTGCTAAATGAGTATGTGACAAGAGTTATATAGATGATCCTGACTGAACTGTGCTGCTTTGCAGTCAGTGGAAAAACCTGATTCGAATGCACTGCCAATTTAGCTCTTCAAAATCAGAGCTTATTTTATGACTACTGGAGATAAAGAAACTGTGGCGCTACTGAGTTGCATGGATGCATCCTTTACTTTAAGCCTATGCAACTGGGTAGCCTCTGCAGCAGTATTTATAGGAAGAGCCCTCTTCATGGAGACTTTTCTGGAGCATAATTATAAATGTTTATACCCTTGTACTGTCTTGTATCTACATCAGCAGCTTTCTGTAGCTTCTGTAAAAAAAAAAAAAAAAGAAAAAAGAAAAAAAAAAAGGCAGGTTTGTGAGCATTTCTAAAGTAGTACTGAATGTAATTTTGAAAAACATGGATTGTTCTTCATGAATCTTTTCTTTTTAAATACACACACAGCTAAATAGTGCCTTTTTTCCTCACAATCCATGTTGAAGATGCTCGCTCCCTCTCACTCTCCGTAAATTGATTCGTTTGTGCAATACTATTCCAACTTGAAACCATTTTGTCACAGCTGTTTGAGAAATAATCTCCATTTTTCCTTATTATGCTGCCAGCTTTCTGTTGTTGAAGTGTTTCAGTTGATTACCTAATGCAAATGCTCTAAAATAAAACGCCCAGTGGGAAGGGGAAAAAAAAGAAGTCTGGTGTCCTGTCTTAATATTTGTGTGCTACATTCACGCGGAATGATCTTTTTCTAGAACGTTGTCACGCAGGATCCTGAACTTCATTTGCAGCTATTGTGGTGGTGAAGGGGAGGAGTGAGCTGCAGTGTGGTTCATCTGTAATCACTTCATATGGCTATAACCAAATACATTTACAAATAAGCCTTTAGAATTTTCACTGGGCTTTCTGGCCAGAGATATAATAACTTTCCAGAGGATATATATTGTGCAGGAAGTGTCAATGAAAAGTTGTTTAATACTAAAATGGAACAGAAAATTGGCATTAAAACAATGGATTGGTGCATACCTGCATCTCTGCCTCCGAGAACAAACGATGTGACAGATGAGTGTGGGACTGGAAGATGCTCCGTTACTGCGGTGATGAGTGCGGTGTAAGAACTGGAGCAGAATAGAAATGTGGTTTGCATTTGTAGGCAAGCACTTCAAACAAGAAAATACAGTGAGCGTGGGTACAACACTGTTTAGGATTTCTTCTGTGTACTGTAAACATGACCCTATAAACATTCCTTACTGCATGCACTATGGAGCTGAACAAATCTCTGTCCCAGCCAAGTTTCCTAATGCGATAGTTCCTAAATATTTGGTTGTCAGCTGTGATGATTACGAGCCGTGGTGCAGTTACTCAGCATCTTCCTCTTGAGGATTCTGCAAACTTTGAAATCCTACTTTTGTTGCAAGTAGACTTTTCCTTGCTCCTGTCACTGGAGGAGATAAGTGTAATTGCTGTGTAGGAAACAAAGACTCTGCTTCTGTCAGCCAGTGGGAAGTGAAGGAAGAAATTGCCTAGCCTATATAAAGGATGTTCCAAGGTCACCACGCCTTTTTCTGGAATGATGCAGTAAACAAAATGACAGCCAACAAAATTCACAGTACAAACAATCTTTTATTTAAGATGACAGTAGTTGCTCCTGTGAAAGCTGAAATGATGGTGGTGTTACAGATAGGAGTTAAGTACTCACTGAACCTCTTTTTTTTTTTTCTTAACTGATGCTGCCATTTGCACGGGTAATTAATCTCATCAGTTAGAGTTCATGAGAGGCGAGTGAAAGAAGGGAAGATTTCTGCTTGTTTTTCACAGCCAGATTTTTTTGAAGGTCTTGTATTTTTGTTTCATTATTTACCGTTTGAGTCTTGCATTTTATTTCAGTATTATTTCCTTACTTAATAAAATACAAGAAGTTGCTAGTGAATGTCAAAGCAATGTCCAGATGTTTTCTTCAAGCACAAGTCCCCTGCTATGACCTCCCCCTGGCTTCATTACCACATAACGCAGATGTGGTAACTTTCAATAAGAGCTAATTTAAAAGACTAATAATACTCTTTATTAAAAAAAACCCTCTACAAAGAACACCTGTGGCCTAAAAATGAAGGCTTTGAGACCTTTCACCTTGTCATAATAACCAACTGCATCCTCATAAAAATGGAAAATACTGTGATAAACATTCTCTGCCCACTCTCTGTGTATTTACAAGGCTTGTCCTGAATACCAGTCTGATTCGCTGCACTCAGGCATTAATTACTTTTTTTGTAATAAACGTGGATCTCAAAATAATTGCATGGAGAACAATTACCCATCTTCTTATTTTAAAAATATATAAAAATAAAAATCTCAGAGCAAAATAGATTAAAATATTGACTGAAGGGAATTGGGGTTATAGTTTAAGTATAAAGCTATCACATTCCTCTGATATTTTAAGAAAAGGAATGCTACCTTGCTGATAGATGCATATGTTGATCAGTCTATAATTAATATAAACTCTGTTGTTTTGAATAAGAAAGCATTGTATTTCAAATAAATTCAGCATTGTTGAGGCAACGCACTTTTCTATTTTGAGAGAGAAGCACGCCTGCTTTGGTGTGAAAATTTAAATGCCCTAATTGAACCAGAACTTTTGGACCTGATGCAGCAGTTACTGGAAAGTATTAACTGTCTCTTTAAAAAGAAAAAAAGTCTGAAGAATAATGCTTTTCTGGCCCTAACGGCATTATTGTCTTGACAAATATTGATTACCATTTTTAGCACAGCGTAGAATTTGGCATTCTTAATCTCCTTTATTTAGAATTTAATAACTTAGAATGTTGCATGATGTGGAGAATTGGCAGGGGGAAAAGGAATGCTTGACTGTTGGAGACGCATTCAGTTATAGGCTGGCTCTGTCAAGCCTGCCTCTGGGCCTTATGTAATGGCAACTGAATAGATGGGCAGCAGTTCTGTAGAGCAGTCAATATGGAAATAAAAGGCATCTGTGAAGATAACAGTAAAGAGCAGAGAGGAAAGTGTAGGCAGATATCTAAACCACAATATGAGATTGCAGCCATTCTAACGTTAACAGCTAAGATGGCTATCTTTGGACTAATTATCTGCTTTGGATCTTCAGTTCCTTCCCTAGACTGAATTAATGCATTCAAGGTTGCCACCATCAAGGCCATTGCTATTATAAGCAAGGCTTGCACACTGACAAATGAAATCTCCCCTATTTATAACACCAGTCCAAGTACCTTTATCCAGTACTTACAGCTAAGCTATGGCTCTGGAAAAGCAGATTGTGCTGCCCAGGAGTCCCGTCTGCTCTTCAAGTGTGATCGTTGCTTCTTGGAAGATGAAATGGTCAGTAATGGCGTGGTGTAAGTCACATCCAAGAAGTCTGGAGGAAAGCATTTCATGAAGCAATAATTAAACACTTTTTCTTGGTGTCCATTCAGAACAAGTTCACTGTCTCAGGCAGATTCCCGCCAGACATCTGTTAATACTAAACGCTACTGCTGAGAGATGGTTGGAAACCTGAGGTTTACTTTCAGCAAAAATTACTGTACACAGCGCTTTTTCTACAAAGACTTCTCAACAAATGTTGTGGATTGTTCTTTTTTCCTAAGGCAAAAGGGGAATTTTTACATCAAAATCAGAGCAAAACAGGAAAATTCCAGTGCCCCTTCCCACCTCAGCAAATTCTTTTTCAGTGCTTTTTTTTTCCCCAAGTGAGTGGAAAAATGTGAGAGTATGCCATCTGCATTCTGCCTCTTCCTTTTCTCAGCTGGCTCTGGGGGGTGCTGCAATTTGTTCACAAGCCTTCCTAAGGACAAGTCTTATCTCACAGGTATTGTTGCAAGACATGAGGTCAAACTCCAATAGCGGGTTTATCAAACTTTGTGTTTGCTCAGGATCACCTTTGAGAGTAGTAGTGGCAGCAGAGCTCCCTATCCTGTGTGTCAGGCAATGCTTGCTGGTTGTGCTGAACTCTGCTGAGCACCAGTGAGCACGCACACAGCCCCTTGGATGTGTTTCCATCTGATGGTCACTTAATTCAGCAAGAATTTTTAACTGCACTGTTTGTTTATTTATTTATATTAGTCTTTGTGCAGGACAAGAGCATGACAAGCTTAGAATCAGACTGCTATGGGCAGGTTTTATTAACAAAAGTTTTGAAGCTGGCTTTTGTAGCTGTAAGCATTTTGGTTCTGTAACCCCTCATCTCCAATTCACCCAGCCAGAAACGTCTTCATATTTATATATGTGTATATATCCATGTATCTACGCATATATATTCATAGTTCTTATTCCTTGATCGCTCTGGAGAGCACATTACAAACCCAGAGACTCATATTCAAAGACCTTTTTGGAAGCCAAGTTTGAAAACATTGTCAGCAGCCAGGAGGACTAAAGCACGCCTAGACAGATGCTCCATTGCATTTCAAAACCAACTTTGTGTATCTGAAGCATCCTCTCTGCACCTGTTGAGCAATGCAGCTTGGGTTTTACTTGGTTCTAGTACCTAGGAAACAAATTTGAAAGATCTTCCTCCTGTGAAATATAGTCAAGTTTATTGCTCCTTTAGTCTTTTCCAGGTCGACTGTATACGTTGTGACTGAGAGCATGGAGAAACACTGGTGTTGCAGTTAATTGTAGATATCATCATGCTTATTCAAATGTATTGCAGCATTTTATGTTTTGCTTATGCAGGTTGATTTAAATTCATCAATTTTCTTGTATTTTCTCATGCATGCGTGAGAAGTCTTGTTTGACATCCAGAAGTGCTTTCTGTGTTGATAGACTGTCCTCCATGCCAATCTCATTAAGTTTATCCAATTTTGAACAGTGATAACTGGAAGTCTTGTCGCCTTGCTCCAAAGTTGCTCTGCAAAGAAGAACCTGGCAGTCCTGGTAGATGAGAAACTGGACATGAGCCAGCAGTGTGCGCTTGCAGCCCAGAAGGCCAACTGTATTCTGGGCTGCATTAAAAAAGGGGAGATCAGCAGGAAGAGGGAAGTGATTGTCACCCTCCACTTGGCTCTTGTGAGGCCTCATCTGGAGTACTGCATCCAGGCCTGGGGTCTCCAGTACAGGAAGGGTGTGGAGCTCTTGGAACAAGTCCATAGGAGGGCCACTAAGATGATCTGGAGCACCTCTCCTATGAAGAAAGGTTGAGGAAACTGGGCTTGTTTAGCTTGGAGAAGAGAAGGCTCATTGTGTCTTTTCAATACTTGAAGGGACCTTATAAACAAGAGGGGGAACAGCTGTTTAAGGTGGATAGTGATATGACAAAGGGGGATGGTTTTAAACCGAGAGAGGAGAGATTTAGATTAGATATTAGGAGGAAGATTTTCACTCAGAGGGTGCTGACACACTGGAACAGGTTGCCCAAGGAGGTTGTGGATGCCCCATCCCTGGAGGCATTCAAGGCCAGGCTGGATGTGGCTCTGGGCAGCCTGGTCTGGTGGTTGGTGACCCTGCCCATGGCAGGGGGGTTGAAAGTAGATGATCACTATGGTCCTTTTCAACCCAGACCATTCTTTGATTCTATGCTGTAGAAGGCAGGAAATGGGAATTGGGTATCATAGGCATATTCTAATTCTTGAGTCTATGATATTCCATGGGTAGAAGCAATGCAAAGTTAGTGTTGGGGTAACACTATTTGGCAATTTTTCAAACATGGAGCTTGAATTGAGATTTTTGTTGGGTTAATGTAGTTATCTAACAAATTGAATGGTTGGTTGGTTGGTGGTTTTTATTCAGGTTGAGCAAAAACCAGAAACTTTCTAGGAAACTAAACTATCTAGTTTCAGTGTTGTAAATATTAACAACTGCCCACAGTTTGGCATCTGAATTCATAATTGTTGGCTTTACTCTTGCAAAACCAGCCAGAAAAATGTTTTCTGTCGCTCCTGCTTCTTGTTATGGAAACACATTTCCAACAATTTTTTAAAAGTCATTTCCTCTCCACATTCTCTTTTGTAATCACATCTGCAAGAAAAATGTGAGTTGGGAACATTAATCATTTGGGAGTCTTGTATCTAAGTCTTTGAAGACAAAGTGCTGCTTCTGCTGACTGTAGACTTTTTTGCCCGGGGTGGTTTCCTCTTTCCACCTAAATCAAAAAATCCCATACTGCTGTTCTCCCAAATCAGGCAGAGGGGAGTGAGAACCCTAAAGGAATAAATAGCTGGTTTTCATATGATGTCACTGCCATAAAAAAGCAGGCCAGTAACAAAATCTTGAAGACTTTGAGAATCATTGTTAAAACAATATAAATGAAAAACAAAGCCAAATCTTCCACCTGCTCAAAGCTGCAGCAAAAAAAACCCATCACTTAAAAAAACAAAAACAAAAACAATAGGATTCCATCCACATTCTGCAGTTTGGCTTCTAAGCTGCAACAACCTACTCATCACTCACTGTAAGACATGCATCAAATGGTAAGTTTTATTAGCAGTGTTTGCTCATCCCCCCAATTTCTGTGAAGAATATGCAACTTACGAGCAAAAGTGGCTGGTGGGCGAAGGCTTTTCTCCTGAAAAGCACAGAAAAGATTACCTGTGAAATATATTGGTGTTTGCTTCTAGGAATGGTCATTTTCCAGGTGGCCACTGACACACAGCGTAAGTGAAAAGTTTAAGCAGCTTCCCTGTCATTACTCATCAGAGATAGATATTTCACTCAATGCACACGATGTAAGTAGACTAACACAGATGCAGTGCATTCCTGCATCTTTTACATTTCATTCTTCCAACCTTCTCTGGGCATTTGTTGTCATCATCATCCATCTGTTAGAGAGAAGACTCTCCATCAGGTAAGAGCTATCTTTTCCTACCAGGAGCAGCATGGATTCTTGTTCTTTGCAGATGATGCTGTGTAAAAGCGTCAGTATTACTACACATAAATAATGTTATAGGCGCATAAATCAATATTACTACAGATTAAAAGGAAAATTTGTATTGGTAAGCAGCTTTTCCGTGTGGCTGCCATAATACCCAATTAATGGCATTTTCTGAGTCCATTTAATCTTTTGCAGTCTTTTTTTAGAAAACCTGGTAGTTATCCATATTAGAGATGAGGCATCGAAGCACGCGTGAGATTTATCTGTCCTGAGGATCTTCTCATTTTCCCTGTTGCCCGCATGCAGGCTCAGCCCCAGCCCTGAGCAGGGATCTACTACTGCTCCGGCAGGGATGTGCCATGCAGGGATGTGCCAGCAGGGAGCAGCTCAGCTGGATTCCCTCTTCTGTTGGCCATCAGGTACAGGAGCAGTTGTGCTGTGGCCTGGTGAGTATGCCTGTTGGGAGTATGCCTGTTACTGAAACACCACGCTAAAATAACAGTGAAGTTAGGAGAACAGACTTTTTATTGCATTCCTAAAACAGGAGTGTGTTGCCTAGAAGTAGAGCAATGATGTTGGTGTAGGTGAATTGCCTTCAGTTATGCAAGAATACTGTGGAAAAGCTAAGAATTAAGCACCCTTGCTGAAGGGCTCCTCCTACATCCCCTCACTAGCCTTCCTCCCATGTAACTTTCTACCTTGGCATGACTAATGCTTCAAATTAATGTGTACTAACCTCTAGCATTTTAGTATAATAACATAAAAATTTGTCTTCATGCAGAACTTAATTTTTGTACTTGCTTGTCATGTTCCAAGCAGCAGGGAAGGGTCAAGGAACAGGTGTGGGTGTCTGGGAGCTCTATACCTGCAGCCCTCCATTTGGTCACAGCTAAAAAGTGCCTCAAACCCACTGCTGCTGTCCAAAGCTACATCAAGGCACAAGATTTTGCTCCCCAAGACTCCAAATAAGCCCTAATTCCTGAAGTGGGAAAAAACAAGCAGCAAATTCTAGGAAGGTGGAACTCCTCTGAATCATTTGGAAAAGGATCAGAACAAAACAGAAGTTGTGTGTGCGGCACAGCTGGGGAGAGTGGTGCAGCAATTGCACCTGTTTTTCTCCCCCCTTGTCTGATTCTTGCTTCTGTGGTTTCATGTGATCAGAGGAAGGAATTGCCATGATTACACTCTTTATTTGTCTGCTGTTATAACCACTTTAATAACAAAGGGGATAAAAATCAGAAAAGTTGATCTGATTGATCACCCTTGTAGCCACTGGGAGCAAGATGGGAGCAAGATTTTTCTGACTATTCTGTAGCAAATGCTTGGGATAGCCTTGTGCTGGAGTACGTGCAAAAGGTGGGAGCAACTGGGGAGACAGAGAACACTGTACTGTGCAGAATCTGCCCACCTGCATTTAAAGATCAGCATCCCTCCTGTCCAAACTCCACTAATGGTGACTAAGCTGATGATGCGTTATCTTTGCTTAATTTTGGAAAAGAAAGAAAGCATCTTCCCCTGCCTCAGGAAAATGAAAGCGTGAGCATATTGGTCTGAGGTCACCCCCCAAAGAAAAAAAGAAAGGAGAAAAAAAAAAAAACAACTTTTTTTTTTTTTGCTATGTGTTCAGGCCTGTGTTTTACCAAAACCATGCCCAGGCCATGCAGTGTTTGAAAGGCATAGTACCTCCCCTTACTTTCAAAGTATCTGTGTGCTGTAAATATGTTCCTGTGCTGCAGCATCCCCTCAGCTCAGGGAACAACGCCTGCAGATCTTCGCACCCCCACGTGTCGCTGCGTGCCGTTCGGGGCTCTAAAGCTACAGACTTAACTCGGCCCAGCTGTGTGCTGCGAAGGTCGCCGCCGCACCCGGTCGCCCAATTGCACACGTGGTGTTTGCAGGACCATGTTGCTCTGATGGCCTCTTAACATTCGCTACATCTGGGGCTGGTGCCTTTCGCAAGGTGGCAACAACTTTAAAACTGCCGTGCGTGGCTTTGCACTTGCTGCAATGATGTAGAAACCTGCGTGTCAGATGACCCAACGCTGACGGCCTGACCCGGCACCGTGCTTGAAGAGAGCAGGGCCGCGGCGCTGGGGCTGGAACTCAGTTTAATGAGGCCATCACCTAACCTTCAAAGCGAGATTTTGGGAGGAAGAGCCCCATCTTATCCTTATCGGGAGCGGAAGAAAGCCACGCGTTGCTTTTTCCTTTTGACGTGTGCAATTAGTTCGGCTCGTGTAGAAAACACACGGCAACGGCAACGTGCGCTGCTGCCAGCCGGGCCCGCCGCGTGCCGCCCCTCAGGCGCCGCTCCATCACGCGCAGGCCGCGGCAGCCCCTGCAGAGCGCCGGCACCCCGACTGCGGCCTGCAGCAGCAGGGCCGCTCGCGCTCCTCGTAAACCCCTGCGTGAACCCGCGGGTCTCTGTGCGTTTGCCCGGTGCTGCTGCTCCCGCCCAAAGAAGCCTCGCTGTTTTTATGGGGCGATCTGTCTGCCCGTGGCAGACTACAGCTGCGCCTCCCCACCGGCCCTGAGCCTGCTTCGGACACGAGGGTGACGTGCACAGCAGCGGCTCTTTGAGGTTCCACGGTGCTAAAGGTAGTTGGTTTTTGTATGAAGGGCAAAATGGAGGTAGCGGAGGCTCCGGGAACGAGCGGCCGGCGCCGTGCCCGCTGCGGGTCCCGCGGGCCGGCGGTAGGGCGCTAGGTGGCGCGCACGGAGCGGCGCTGAGGGGCCGCCGCCCCCCCCCCCCCGCACGCGGCCGCCCCCCGCACGGCGCCCCGCGGGGCAGCTGCGGGCGTCGCTTTGGCGTTTTGCGTTCAGGTTTCCGCCTTGTTTTAAGCAGAACCTTCTGGAGCCTTTCTGTGGCCGGTCTTAGCGGTAAATTGAGCCCAGTTACCTTACTAAAACGAAGGGCCGCTTTAAGTAACCACCCTGATGTTGTATTTATATGAATGAAGAATTAACCTTAAGAGGTTGCCCTTCTCAGAAAATGGATTGTGCACTCGGCTCTCTCTATTGATTAGTTTGGGTATTTAAAGTGCTGTGCTTTATCTCCCAGCTGCACGGTAAGTTTGTCATGATGATGCTTGAAGGAGCACATTGACACTGTTTATTTTCCCAAAGCGTTTTGCCTTAGCTCTTGGCCTCGCACTGCTCCTTTGAGCAGTATGGTGTTGTATGAAGGAGCAGTGATAACCCTTCTGTATAAATAAGCATGGGGTGGAACGTCTCTATTGGGCAGGGATGCTGCGCTGCAAACATGCATTACATTGCAGCTGGCACAGCGAGGGTGGCGGGCCTGAAGGGCTTTTCAGGAATCTTCCCATGTGAAAGGACAGTAGGAGGCTTGTCAGGAGCTCTGCTCTCTCCAAAAGTTCATTTCTTCTTGGAGCTGGAGATAGTGGAGCTGTCCCGATAGCTGCAGGGTGCTTCTGGACTGGTCTGCGTCAGGGCTGGGGATGGTGGGCCAGTGCCAGGAGCAGGAAGTGTGATGCCCTGTCATGGCCAGACCCCACAAGAAACACCGGCCTGTGCTGGGCTCCTGCTAACCCAGGCCCATGGTGCCATGCTCATGATGGGCACCAGCTCCACCAAAGCAGCTGTTTCCACAGCTGTCAGTCTGTAACCCTCCCTCTGCTTCCCTCTCTGGTTTCTCAAGTTTACAGATCTGCTTTTGGTCTCCGAACGGGTGCTTGCCGCCCCTCTCCTAACCCGATATCCTGCTCAGTGGTGGGAACATGCGTGCTGCTTAAAATCCCCAAACAAAATGGAAAGGCTTTGGTTTAGTTGAAAAGGACGTTGAATTCTGCTCGCGATCTGTAATGCAATTAGCGTTATTTGACTTGGCAGCCTTCGGAGGGCCTGCGTGGGCTGCAGGCTGTGCAGGCCTGGAGACGGCCTCGCTCTAGGCAGCAGGGCTGGGGGGAACTCGGGGTAATTCACATTCCCAGTCCTTCAGTGTGTTCTCTCCCATCTCCTCTTCTGTCCGCCCTTAGTGCTGTGAGGCTGCAGCCCAACCCCAGCCTCTGGCTGCCTCCTCCACTCAGTGCTGCCCCACCGGCAGGAAAACAACCCTGGGTCAGAACCCACATCTGTGTTTCTGGGGCTAAATCATTCCTTGTAAGGGAAACAGTGTTTGGCTGGTGTATCTGGCTTGCTAATTGCTTTAACCAGCTGCAAAGATTTCAGTCTATTCTTGAGCTGTCTGTGCAAACTTACAGCATAGCCCGATTTTTAGATCCTGCCCTGCCCACAACCAGAACGTATAAACAAGTCCTGTTGTAGGAAAGCAGCACCAAGTTGTGAGTTATGCTTGCAGAGGTTATGAGAGACAGGAAGTTATGGGCAAATTGATTTTGGTGCTGGAAAACCAGGGATTTCCCCCCCTTCCCCCAAGTAATGACTGTAAAGCATGCTAATGCTATTCAACGTTAGTGCATTAAAGAGTGGCCTTATTAATTCAAGACATAAAGGCAACAAAATAAGCTGTTAAATTTAAAATATAATACACGCATAATGAGAAAAAATGTGTGAAAGCTTTATTCGAATGAAAATGTAGAATTGTTTGAGCTGTTGAAGTATCTTTTGTGCTGAGTTATGAGCATATGTAATAGATTTAATTATTAATTTCTCCATTGTTCTATGCACACAGACAGGGTTCAAGGCACAGTCATTCTCAGGCTTTCATAGATCTAATTTGTATAATTATTGCCTGAATAAAAGATTGCGCCAATTCCTAGCTCACTCCTTCATTCTCTGAAGCACTACCTCGATGCTGCTCTCCAAAAGGAGAGCACCTGCCAGTTCTTTGGGAATCAGCTGATCCTCCCCATGATGAGGCACGTTCCCTCTGACGCTCCTTTTTGAGCCTTTTTTGTCTAAATGAATTATCGTGCATCCTTTTTAATTTTATTGAACAAATTACATTTGTCAAAGTCTAGCTTTGTAAATAAATAGCTAGAGACACACGGATGCATATTGCTGCTGTTCAAGGTCTCTTGTTCTATTTATGGAAGCCAGATGAATGTGAAACAAAAGAGAAACTTTTCTCTAAAAGCAATTATCTTCGTGCATTCCCATCAGTATAATTATATTGCTGAGAATTTTAAAAAGTCATACAAGTAGAATTGAATACTTAAAATCGTGGCTGAGTCATTATGCAAAAGCTGAGCAGAGCGCCTCGCCTCATGCTAACAAAGCACACCGGGACTGGCTGCTCTCTTACACCTTCACACCTGCAATGTGGGGATGTCCTGAATTTCTGTCAGTTTTGAAGTGCTGGTATTAGAGAGTTGAAATTCATTCTCTCTCAGACATTTTGAGAGTCGAGGCCCCGTTCTGTGAGTATTTTTAATCGTGAGTATTTTATTTAACTTCGGAGTCGTGTTGTGTCACTGAAAGAGACAATCATTGTTTATGGGAAGGGTTTTTCTGTGTGGTGAAACGAACAAGATGTGGTACAGTCCAGCTGCATCTGTGAAGAAGTCTAGTAAAAGTCGTCGTGTTGGCCAATATTGTTTGGGCACCAACTGTTAGGACATCTTAGGAAACAGCAGTATCTACATGATTTGTAGAAAGTGCCATCAGTTTGGGAAGGAAGTAGAGAGATTGCCAAGAGAGATAATTTTCTGTCCATCAAAGGTTGTCAGCTTTTATTGGAAGTACGGTTTTCTTGGGGAGGTGCTGTCAAACAACCGAGAGACAAGGTGTGGAGATGTTCTGTGGGTGTTCTGCACTGCAGTCAGAGCAGCAGAAGCTGCAGGGGTTCTGCCTGAGAGGAGCAAGACCAGCTTGGCCCAAAGCCAAGGAAGCAGAGCTCCTGCAGCAGAATCTCAGCTGCTGCTCCGTCACAGCTGGTGTGAGCTGCTGCCTCGTTTTAGAGAGAGCTGCTGTGGAAAGGTGAGAGCATGGTCATGCCATTAAAGGCTATTAGACAACACTTGTAAGAGAAAGCCAAATAGAAGTGGCACAGAATAAGCATAGGTTTCCAGATTTGAATTTGCAGCCTATATGTTAAAGTGTATATTTGTGTTTAATATGAAGTTAGCTGGATCCTTCTAGTATCCAGCACTGCCTTTTACCTGTAGTTTTGCCTCTTTTTCCCTCTCCCAGCCTGTCTTGGGTTAAGCAGGACTACGTAATTCAAATATTTGAAACCCAGCTATGGAGAGATGAGGTATTCAGCCCAGCTTGGCACACAGCTCTGGCGAGTCAGGAAACAGACATAAGTCCCCATACTGCTGCAGACGGCTGCACAGAGCTGTGTGCTGAGCTGTGCCCATCCCATGAGGGAGCAGCTCCGTGCTGCACACCAGCATCAGCTGCAGCCTGGTGTTTTCTTTTCTGTGAAAGCCATTTTGACTGCCATCTGTTTGCATTTATTTCCTTTCCGGCTCCGTACATGACTCATCTGCATCAGGACACAGGAGCAAGGGCAGAGCTGGGCTGCTGAGGAGCTCCTTTCCCCGCTTTCCAGCCCTGATTTGGGCAGCTTTCTGCGAAGCTTTCCCCTGGCAAGGAGCCATGTGTTGGGCTGCAGGATTTAACCTGCTGGGTGCCCATCATCTGAGCTCCATGCCACCTTACAGAGCAGGTGTGCCAGGGCTGTCCCCTTCCAGTGCCATGAGATAGAGACAAAACACTTCTCCATCTGTAAAGTGATAAGAAGATGCAGGAAACCATAGTTCATTCTGGCTTGAGCTCTGCTGTTCCCTGCAGGTTACCCTCAAAAAGTAGAGCTGCAGATCTGCTGCTCCTAGGTTTTAGTTCAATCCAAACCTAATCTTTTCTTCTTTCTCCAGAAGCCCCATTGGCACCAGCATTTTCTTGTGTTCAGCCATGGGTAGAGGTTGCAGTAAGTGGTTTCCTCTTGCTTCCCTCTGGGATCCTGTGCCCGGGAAAGAGGTTTACTTCCATCTGAGGGTCTGCCTCAGGACTTCATGGGGGTTGTGTCTGAACCATAATGGTATTTTAAGGGACTTTTGTTTTTTAGTAAATTACCCTCCAATAATCTGCAAATCTGGTACCAATCAGAATATGATACGTATCCTCAACCAGTTCCAGTGGGGCTTATTTCTATTACATCTGGCAGTGTGTCCAATGGGAGAGAAAAAGCCTCAACCAGAACTAGCTGCACTGAAATCAACTGAATTTTGGATGTGTTCAGCCTTTTTGGCCAGACTCATTCCAGTTCATGAGAAGTAATTATCTCTTGAGCATCACATTAATATTAAAGATCCATAGGCATTAGTGTTTAGGCAACATACCTTCTTCTCAGCTCCAAAAAAAAGATGTGGGATAATTGATCTGAACATGCTCCAAATGTGCATATGTCTTTATTTATGAATTCCAATGTGGATTGTTTGGGAGGAAAAGAAAGAATAAGGAAAAGCAGGCAGAAATGTCGATACTTCTCATCTCCCTGGCCATTTATGTGAAGAATGGTTATAATCCCCTGAAAATGAGTTGTGAAAGCTAACAGCGTGTTAATAACATGTGTTACAAACGCAAAATCCCTTTAGTTGGTATTTCGTATTTATACCTTTTCCTCTTTCTTAGATGAGGAGCTCCTGTTGGTGGGAGCGCCTGCCACTGGTTTTGGGCAGGATGGTGGCCCCTTTGGCTCCTCTTCCTGCAGTTGGTGTGAAACTACATCCCAGCTTCGCTCTGCTGAAGAAGAAGTGGCCCTTGCAGCACCCAGAGCACTGTCTCTTGTGGGCTGTCCAGGGCTGCTGGGGTGACCCATCCCAGACTTGGAGGTGACAGTGGCCGTGCTGTGGCCTGGTTGCATCCCCAAGACCGTGTACAATTGCCAGCCAGCAATTATGTGAAATAGTAGGGAAGCTTTTTCCTTACTGAGTTTTTTATTGTGTTCAGCTTCTCACAGTAGGGGAAAACAAGCCTATAAAGGTGCCGCCAGCTTTTTTCAAGTTCTGCACGTGGCATGGCCCTCCTTGTTTTAACACCCTGGTGAGGGGTGTCAGCACAGCCCGAGCGGACACGGTATGGCCCAATTTCCTGCAGAGCACGGCGAAGGCCACAGATATCAGCTTCAAAGGTAAACAATTACCTTTTATTATCACACATGGCTTTAGCTCCACCAGTTTCGAATAGCACATAATCACGAGTCTGTGATAACATTTACTCCTGATGAGAGAAAATTTACCAAGTACTAAATTGCTGCTGAGATGACGGGAACACGAGCCAGGCAGGAATTAGCTCCGATGATGAGTCAGCAGACGTTAATGTCTTGCACCATGCTGGATGCATCTGCCGAGCCGTCCAGTGTTGAATCATCTTAAATATTTCTGTCTTACTGCCCCTCCAGGAAGAAGCATCGGAGAACTTTTGTCTGTCTGTGTTATATATGCATAAGCTATTTTAAAATAAATATATGCAGGCATATAACAAGTATATGCGTTTAGGTAGGTAGGTAATTTTCAGCTACGGGAAGGATGAGCAGCCAGCAACTATTTAAAGTAAAACATGCATGGAAATGCTAATAGCAATTGCCTACACTTGGGGTTTGGAAAATGATAGCTTTGCTCAGCTGTGGCTTTGATGAGCCTGGGAGGGTGACCTGGCATCCATGCCACGCACACTGGGCCTCCACAGAGCCCAAGTGAGAGCTGCAGGTTTGCATGGTGCTCTGTGTGTCAGAAATGATTCCCTCCTGAACCAATGAGACAGCTGCAGAGTGCTGTGCTCAAGTATATCACCTCTTCAACTTTTTCCCCTTTTTCCCCATACACCCAGAATGTCAGTGTTGGATAAATGTAGTATCTAGATCCAGTCAAGAACATCAGATGAATTCGATGGAGAGGGGCAAATAACTTTTTAAATGAGATTCTTTTTCTCTGAGGGCCCGCAGTTGGACCATCATATGCTGCCCTTGTTCTGTGGAGGATGTTCAGCAGATGCAAGGCGTGCCATGTAACTGGGGATGCAGACGGGCTTTACTCTGGGCAACACAGCTGTTGCACAAAGGAAGATGTGAAGCTTTTATTTAGTAAATTGTGTTGTATTCTGCTTCATTTATTGTGGCAAAGCAAATCAAGTTGTTCTAAAGCGCATTGTCTATTCTGGCCTTAATGTGTATATATCATTAACCAACTGTATGCATGTGAGAACTGCAGTAATTTAATGCACACCATGCAGAACTGCTTTTCTGTTTTGAAACTCTGACTCTCTGAGGTACGGAGGTCAAAAGTTAATTCTAGTGAGAAATGTGAGAGTTGTCTGTGTTTGCCAAAAGATTGTTGTTTCAGGCATTCTGCAGTCTGAGTCTCACCACTCCAACTCATGTTTTTAAAATTTTCCCACCTCTCCCTAAGATTCAGATGCAATTTTAAAAAAAAGCCAACAAAACAAAACTCATTAAAAAAAAAAAAAAAAAAAAAAGCAGCAAAACCAGCCAGTGTTTTAGAAAGCTTGGTGAGGACAGTGCTTGGCTTTGCATTTGGGGGTGGGAAGCACAAACTGACTGCATGGGACGGTGGACTGGTACAGCCTCCCAGTGCCCATCATCCCTCTCCTGCTCTTCTCCTCACTGCCACTGACCCGGGGCTCAGCCTCTGGTCAAAGTGAGCTGGTGGCCATCTGCCATCTGATGGAGGTGCTTCCACTCACCTCCCCTTTTTCCTGGGGTGGGTGCGGGTCCTTGCTGGTCTGAAGACTTCAGGATTTCTGAATGTTTTAGGTGCTTAAAATAGCTCGAAGGAAACAATGTGAACATCCTCTGCTCTGTGAGTTTTGCACTCCAACACTGTGTTTTTCAAAAATTCACACTTGTGACTCTTTTTGAGATTCTCTAAAGTAACAGCTTAGTATTTAATGAACATTAAAGGGGAATTAAATTAATCTAAACAGTAGCTTGGTTTCAGGCTTCTCAGTAGTGGCTGCTCAAAAGTAAGGCAATGTTTTTAGACCAAATAAGAAATCCATCCTTTGAGGATTGGTTTATAGTCCTCCAAAATTTTCCACGGGGTTAATAACCAAGAGAAACGTCCTGGCGGAATGATGGCATTCCTGCTACTGCCCTGCCGTTAGCACGGTGCGTCAGGAGGTTTTGAGTCAGTTGCAGAATTTTTCTTGTACAGCTGAAGGTGACACATCTCCAAACCTAATTGTAAATCTTTCTCCCATTTTTCTTTGCATCCTGAGATTCTTGGGCACAGCGATTAACTCTTGTTGAAGCACAAAATGAAGACTGGAAGTGCCAGAACCTTTTAGTCAGTGATTTCCAAAAACTATGGAATTTCCTGCCCAGCTACATCAGCTCAGCCAACAACTTGTAATTGCTAAAAACAGCCTGTTGATTTTCCTCCCAAGTGCTTCAGCTGGCCTGGCTGAGCTTTTCACTTTTCCACTGTCTTGAGATGTTTCTCTCATTGTGCACTACGCTGTATTTTTATGGTCAACATATCCTATAGCAAACAATTTCAGGCTGATGGCGGAAGGGAGATTGGATTCCGATCGGAGATCTGAGCCCGGGACGGGGAGCCAGGAACGCCTCAGTTCCTGGACCAGATCTGCCACTAAATCAGGAATCCACATAAAGCAAAGCCACATGACGAGCGACTGCAGGATGATTTGATTTTCTGTGCAGAGGAGGAAGCGAGTGTTTGAACGGGCCCTTGCCTTGGCGCACCGCTGCAACCGGAGCCGCCATTACAGGTGGGCCGTGAGCTGGGGCAGGTCCCGGGGCACGGGGCTGCGACTGGGACGGCTGCTGTCCGGATGGGGACTGCGAGCGCTCACTGGGGCGGTGCTCAGGCTGGCGTCTTGGTAGCGAATGCAAATAAATTAGCTAAATGCGCCCGTATGAAATTTTCCTGCTGAAAAATTCATTCTATAAAAACATTTATACTGTATTCTTTATTGTCAGCTAATCCTGCCCAAACTCATTAAATGGCAGTGTGTGGGTTACTTGCTGTCAGTGAAATTATCAAAGGCATTTTTCAGCTGGTGCACCGGGAAAGCATGTGCTTCAATGCCAACTAAAACAATAACGAGGAAATGTTATGATCAGACTTGACCAAATGACCTTTCCCATTTTAGATTAGTTCTTAATTTCAGCACAAGGGTCATCCTGTGAGAATACTCACAATAAGTCACTGCTCACCTCTCACATGAAAAAGAAGTGACTTATTAGAAATCTCACTGTACTCATTGCAGTTAATGAGATGTGGAAAGCTTTGTAATTTGATTTGCTGGACCATATGCTGTAAAGGGATACTGCTGATTTCATTCCTCCACATTTAATTTAAGCAGTATGCAATGGCTTCTTCGTATGGCTACTTATATAATAAAAATTAACTTGAAGTATAAAAAAAATACGCCATTGTGGGGTTTATTACTCTGTGGTTGAGTTTCAAGTGTTTTTCATTGAAACATCTGTAAGTAATGTGTAGGTCTAATTTTAAATCCTGGCAAATATTTTCCATTTAACATTTGGTTTTTACTGACAGGCTTGGAGTGGAGGTTTTCAGAGCTTGTCAGTAACAGATACGCGTTTTCAAAGATAAACATTTTTTTAATTGAAGATAACTGTAATTCAATGCTCACTTTTCCGATCCATCCTGTGTTCCAGCAGCTGCCAACAGCAGTGCAGATGCTCGTCCCCTTTCCTTCAGACCCCTGCAGCGGCCAGTCCATTCCTGTGTGGTGTCAGGGGCTCGTCTTCACTGGCAGACTTGGGCCCATGGGGTGATGGTGGGGCCAGCAGGGGCATCATCTGATCCCTTCTGGATGCCCTGTGTGGGGCATTTCGCTCCAGAAGGTGGATGTGTGCTTGGTGCAGGGTGGAGCTTGGCAGGGCCTGGACCACAGTGGCTCACCGTCAAGGCTGTATTTCAGATTATTTGATTTTCGGCTGCAGACAAAATGAAACAGCTTGAACAGACAGGCTGGGCTGTGCTGCCTGTAAACTTGGAGACTGGGCTGCATGGTTGGTGTGCGCTGCCCTGCCCTGAATGGTCTCCTGGTGGCAGTGCTTCATGAGAGGGGCAGCAGACAGGATGGACATACTGGTGTGAAGGGCCTGACTGAAAAATGACTGAAAAAAAAGGGCCTGACTGAAAAATGGACACCAAAATTGTTGTCAAAGGAAGCATTGGAAAGCTGAGAATGCCAGACACTCACTGTTTTCAACCGAAAACAATGTTGTGGTATTGTTTGCAGTTATGGTTGAGGTGTCCGTTGGCTCTGAGCAGAGGACTGCATGTGTTCTAACCTGTTGGTTAAATCTGACACCAAGCCAAGAAGTTCTGTTTGGAGAAGTGTGGTGGAATGTGATGAGGGAGCTGGGAAGTCTGCGGCCGTGCTGTGGCAGGGCAGGGGGGTGGAGGTGGCCGTGCTGTGAGGTGGGTGGGCAAGAGGGGTTGGTGCCAGGCAGGCTGCTGCTGTGCTGCATCTCCTACCATGCGAGCTCTGCTGGTCTCTCACTGCATTTTAAAAAGTTGAATTCTGCTTCTATTGAGGAATAATAATAGTGAATTATTTCCCTTCAACCAGTATTGTCGTTTTGTTGAACCCTGAACTGCAGCTGCAGAAAATTAGGCCTGGGAGCAGAGGGATGAGCAGTGGTGGGGAGGGCTGAAGGATGCCAGCAAAGGCACTCTTTCTTTACTACTAAAGAAAGCCCATTTCTTTTTGATTTGAAGACTGCCTTTAATGCTTGGTGAATGAACATGGTTTTGGTTCAGCTGCTGTACCAAAGACAAAGGCTCAAGTCAGCTCTTTGGGAGCCTGAGGTCCGAGCCTGCCTTGGGTCAACCATGGCCCTTTGTGCATGGAGCTACAGATTAAAAAAAAATAACAGCAAAATCGGGCTTCATTTTTAACATGTTCCTGTTTTCTTTCATCAGAAGTTTTGAAATGCTTCACAGGAGGTTGTTGATAGTCATAATCTCAACCATCGTGATTTCTCATAAGCATTGAGAAAAACTGCAGCTTTACTGAATATAGAGTCTGTTTTAAATGGCGGGTGGTTCACTTCTTTTTAATAGGAGTTCAAGCACAGAGGCAAGTAAAACCTAATGAAAGTGCCTAGAAGATTTTGTTTTGATACCTCGCAGCAGCCCTTGGTTATACTGAAGGGGGAAAAGATTTCTTTATAGCCAGGCCTGCAGAAGCCAGAAATTTAATCTTTCTATACAACTTATTTTATTGCATTTTTAATTTTCTCTTGCATTAATATGACCCTTTTCTATAGCTTTTGACGCCTGGTGCTTAATTACTTATCATTAGCAGTGTACATGGGGGCCTTCCTGCATATTTAGAAATGTGATCATTAGTACATGGGAAGACAAAGACTTCTTTAAGACCGTCATTAGTTATTCTGTTTTCATAGAAATGTTCATTAGAGAAACTACCCACCTGGTTAAATAATTATAATTAAGAATTGGTAATCTCCTTTGCATTTTTAACTCAATCTTCGGGATATGTGTGCATAACTAAAGGAGCCTTGTTTGGCCATCATACTATCTTTTCTTTTCAATTTGAATTGTCAAGCAGGTTTAAATGCTGTGTTTTGAAACCATATACCCTAGGAATGATTTATGGAAATATAGGTTATTAACAAGAAAAAGAAAGAAAGAAATCAACCCAGCAATTATCTCTGAATTCATTAACTGTGCACTGGCAGTGAGAGGCTGTATAAGCCATTTACTGTAATGCGTGGTATGGAGAAAAAAAAAATGTCACCGGGGCCTGATTTCTCTGCCCCATCGGCGGTTCTCACTGCAGACACCCAGCCTGCTGGGCTACGCTTCCGGAAGGGGGTGATTTCCATTTTCTGATGGGGTATTGCTTGGAAATGCTGACAGTGAGTGCAGTTGTGTTGGTTATCCTGCTCGCGGCCATCATGGGGAGCTGGTGGGAAACCCTCCCCAAAGAGGGGAGTGTGCACCCATCCACTGTGAGGCTGTGGGGAAGGGAGCATGGGCACAGGGAGGGCTCGCCCCCATTGAGCCACAGGGATGGAAGAGCTTGTCAGTGGCATAAATATCATCTGTAAACAATTAAGCAGCTACTGCTCATTCAGGGCAGTTTTGAGAAGCAAAGGAAGTCTGCAATCAGTTATATCTCCAATTACCATAAAAATATATTAGCCATTCATTCATTTATTAATGATTCATCAGTTAACCACACATAATGAGCAAATAATTAGCAATGCTGTACGGTTGCCAAAATTGAAGAAGTGTTGGCATTTTAAAGATGAAAGGTTGCATTTATGTAAAAAGTCGGGTGGTGATAAAGTTAATGCAGAAGATAATTATAAAAGTGGCTGTCCTATTTTAGAGGCTGAGGTCCCGCAAAACTTGCCTAATTGAACTGAAATTAATATTCTTCAAAAGCACGCATGTTACGGCATACTGGCTGCTGAATTTACTCGGAGATCTCCCTTCAGTAAGGTACGTCGCACAATACAAGTTAATAAAATGCCAGACAGCAAGACTGCCTTCTTTGTTTGCTTGGTTCAGGGCCTTGTGGAAAACAATAAATTGCATTCATGTCAGCCGAGGCCCATCCCTTTGCTAATTACTGTTTGGTGCTGAAATGACTTCTGTGAAATTGGGAGCATGAAGAAACACACAGCCGTACAAGGGAGGCTTTTCAGACTACAGCAGTAAATGTGAGATAGGCCTTAGGCGCACAGATGTTAAAACAGTGAATTCCCCTACAGATTACACTAATGGAAACCCTGTCAGGGTAAGTCAAATCCGGGGTCTGCGGTCAAAATCTAATTAACGTTCCTGTACTTAAAAAGAATATGAATGCCTGGAGGTGAGGAAGAATGTATAAGAAACTTGCTTGTTTGTAAAACTGCTTGTGTGAAGGACCAGCAGCACCGAACCTGTCGGTATGAAGCAGCACCTGTAGCCAAGCTGCTCTTGCCACGTAATGCAGCACCGTGGGGCTCAGCCCCTGTGCACAACGTGGCTGTTAGTGGCCATGTCTGTCCCTGGTGGGCACTCTTTGGCATCTCAAAACGCTCCCTTTGTTTGGCACAGTCAAGGTCCCTGTTTGGAGAGTACTCCTAGCTGAAGCTGTAAGACGGGGCCAGCGTCTCTTTGTGTGAGAAATCGGGCTGCTCCACGTAGGCTGGGCTTGAGGACACTACTGGGGCTCTTGCAGCGCTTTCACAGCTGCACTGTGCATGGCCTGTGCAATAGCAGAGGAAATTAATTTATAATGCAACAATCTCTTCGTTTTCTCAGCACAAAAATTCCCCAAAATACTTAAAATAACACTCAAAGTGGGACAGACCTTAAATTTTGAATAAATGAAACCCTAATCCAGTGTGTTCTGAAACAAGCTTGTTATTAAAGAAATAAATTTGAAACAGCAAGTGGTTGGAGAATTTTGGATTTAATTATTTAAATCTACTTAAGATAACTATCTAGCACTGTGTTTGGGTTTCCTGTTGAGAGCATGTTTTCCAGGAAAGGAATCCCACCCAGTGCCTGGCCAGTGTTAACTTCCTTCTGCAACAGTATTTTCAGTAGCAGAGACAAATAATTAATATTATAATAAGGCAAAGCATTGTATGTTTATGTAGTGATATTAATTTCCTTGACATGTTCTGCCATGAAAGCTGCATGGAGCTATGTGTGGAGTGGAGGCACTGATGTGCTCCTCGGCTAAGTGATACAGCCATTTAGCTGTGCTCCTTAGGTACCTGAGAGGGAAAGTCCCTCTGCAGAGCTGCAGTACCAGTGCAATTGTTAACACCTAGCTTGGGATATTATATGTGGCCATTGAATAGATAAATGTTGAGTATTGGATTTTGCTCATTGGGGTTGTTGTGCACATGAAGAGTTATACCCGTGGATGTGCGTTTTGCTCAAAATCTATGATGTCGTGTTTAGGATGCAAGATTGCTTCCAAGCATGGCATAGATAAAGAAGGCAACAAATCTGCTTCTTCTTTCACAGGACCGCAACAGGAGCTTGCTGGATCTTGGCTCTCTATTTAGAGTGAGAGGAATTGAGGATGCCCCTGTTCTGTGCAAGGCCTAGGAGAGGGACGAGAAACAAGGAGGAGTTGCCTGTCTCCAGCCACAGCACAGGCACAGGGGACGGAGGTGCACCCAAAAGCCACTGTGGCGCAGCTGACTTCCTCCACAGCCAGAAGTGGTGGGAGAGAACTCTGGTGCTGAGTCACGTTTCCTTCCTTTGGGCTCATGCTGGGATGGATGGACCTGCCTGCACTGTGCCAGCAAGGCTTCACTGCGTGGCTTCTCTGGGTGAGTGTGCTGTATGTATGCTATGAATAACATGGATGGTATTTTTGTGTTTGCATGTCCTCACAAGCGAGTTAGCTCTGAGTTCTAAAATACACAACATGCGTGAGGATGGTGTTTGAGACCAAAACCTAAAGGTCTGCCCTGTTCTCCACATTCAGGCACACACACTGGCTTAGCATATGGTTATTAGCAGTTCTTCCTTTTATAAGTCATTTTATATTTTAAAGAAAAGATAGTCCTATAAATATTTTTTTCTTACAATGTAATGCCTATGGTTATGTGTAACATGAGGCAGATGCTGACTTAAAGCTTAGTTCTTGCTCAACAGATCTTTCAGCCCACCAAAAGGGGTTGATTAGTGTCCCCCTGCTGAACCATTTTTTTCCTCTGTTGCTTTGACCCATTGATTTAATTAAGGTCTAATAAAGAGAGGGCTGAAAGATTGTTAAAAATCTTTTCTCTTTTTTTCATGGGTCTGACCTATGCTGGTCCGTTGGTGCGTTTTTGACTTCTATGTGCCCTCTTTAATATGTAAGCATAGTACCACAGAGCTTGTCTTCCTTAGAGGCAGTTGGCTTTTTTCCTCAATGGTAAATCAGATTTAGTTTTGGTTTTAACCAAAACAGTTGCTTTTCTGGAGACTTCTTATTTTAGTTAAGTAATAAAATATTGAAAGCAAGTCATGGTATCAAAAGGAAAGACCTCGGAAAGCTTAGCAGTGACCCTTTCCTTTTCTGCTTCCTTTCTCATCTTCCTCTTGCCAGCAGAGAAAATGAGAGAAATAAAAACTCTGGTTTTGCTTTCCAATTAAATAACAAGAATGAATGAAAGCTTACTAAAAGTCCTTGCTGTTTTTTCAGCTGACCCTATTTCTTATAACTTTGTGTCTTACGTAGGTCAGTGTTAGCGCTCAAGAACATGCTTCATGCTACTTGCCATAGTGGCATCCTCCTTTTTCCCTTTCCCTTTCCCCCTCCCACCAGCTCTGCACTCGTTACTCTGGGTTGAGAAGAGCTTTTCTCAGCATGCTAATTTTGCTTCTGAGCAGGCTCATCTGTATCCAGTAAAAGGGAGATTACCACCAATGTGGCCCCATTTCTCTGGAGAAGTCTCCAGTACCAGTGTTCCCTGCGCTTTTCAGTCATACTGAGACTGCGCTGACAGTCATCTTAAGAAAAAAGAATGCAGAAAAGACCAAGCTGCAACTTCAAGAAATGGTTCTGACATGCTTTCTGTGGCTTGAAAGAACAGCATTGCTATCAAGAGTGGCAATTTGTGACTGTGAGCCCTCCTAGACAGCCCTTGTGCTCGAGTTTCCATGCTGCAGCTCATTAGTAGAAGAGCTGCCTGCAGGGCTATGCAAGTTTGCAGAAAAGCAGGATGTGCACTGAAATAAAAACCTGGTTTGTGGGGCTGTGGTCCCGGAGCCGGCTGGGCGCTGGCACTTCAACCTGAAAGAGAATAAGCCACCTGGACGTTGGGACCACAGGGATGTGACACACCGCTTGCTGGGGGCCATCTCTGCCCTGTAAAGCACTAAAGCAGGTGTATAAATCCTCCTGTGTTCACTGGGATTTAGGCATCTGCTTAAAGTTAAGCACTTGTTTAGAGAGTTTCCTGAAGGAAAGCCTGACAATTGTGCCCAAGAGTAACTTTGAAATTAGTTTTAATTTGCTCATCATAACCAGCTGTCATGAGGCTGTGTAAAAAAGCTGATTGTGGAGAGATGAAAGACTTACCAGGCCCCCAGCTTTGGTGTCAGCGCCTTGCCCAACACCCAGCCGGCTCCAGGATGCGCCTTCCAGCCCCAGCCTTGCTTGGGACGTGCTGTGCTCTGCTTGGCCCTTCCTGCAGGGAAAGCACCCAGGTGCTGCCCATCTGCAGCAACCTCTGCGGGCAGTGGTGGAGGGAGGGAAGGTCCTTTCTCTATTTAGTTAGAGAGTGCAAAGTGAAGGAGGGCAGAGCAAGCAAGGAGGGTAAGAGCTCTGTGTTCAGGCTAAAGGTTCAGCCAGACTTCCTGCTTGAAACACAGCCAGTGCCACATCCATTTGTGTCACCTGAGTCAGAAACTTTAAAGGCCCCTTGCTTTTCTTTCTCACAACAAATTTGGAGGCTAAACTTAAAAATGCAGCAATCAAAGGAAAAATACCCAACAACCCTGACTGCTGCTTAGCTCTGTATGTGTACATGGTTTACATGTGTCACTTGAGGCAAGCAGGACTCTGTCCGTGTAGCTTGGAGATATCTTACTTTTTGATAAAATACATGGTGAATTTGTCAGTGGATTATAGCACCATTGTCTGGCTCTCAGAAAAACTACATTTTCAGTAAAGATATTTTAAAGCTTTTTTTTTGTACAGTCCCTAGGTAATTAATCTGAAGCACACGCACATTTCCATGTATCACTGTGCTGGAGAAGTGGTGGCTGATGTAGTAGCTAAGGTCAGGTAGGAACCAGCCATGCATTTAGTCTCTTTTCCAGTGCTTCACTCCGAATTCCCCCAAATCTAAATTAATCTTCCAGAAATGTATAGGAGATTTGGTTTATGATGGGAAAAAAGAGCTTTGCATTATTAGCGTATCCTATCGGTCTTCCCTCAGCATGACTTTCTGTAGAAAACTTTTGCTGTGATAAAGCACAGAGCCACAACTGCTTCTGCATCTTAAAGCAGATGCCAGTTACATGGGATGCTGTGCAGGGGCATGGGTTATCTCAGAGCAGTCCCTCAGTCCCTTTGGGGTATTCCTTCAAGGTGGAATGGTGCTCAGCCCTGCACTGCTAGGAGTCAGGGGCACGCTGGTGAGAAGGGCCCAAGCACACTGGGCACAGCTGGGTGTGAACATGGCTGTGCTGCCTGTGCCCTGCCACAGCACTGCTGTGCTGTGATCCCTGCCCCAAAAATCCCCACTCTGGGCTGTGGCTTCCCTTCTCCGCCACCCGAAGCCGCTCCCTCCCTTGCAGTTTTCATTCCTTTCCTCCTTGCCAAGAACGCTGACTCCAGCCTGATCTGAAAGTTAATTTTAACAAATAACATCTTGGGCCGAGCCAAGTTAGGATCTGGAGATAGGACACACTGCGGGAAGGGAGCGGGGCTGGGGCTGTAAGAGAGCGTGAACACTCAGTCTTGTAATATGTGTGAGAGCTGATGCTCTCTGAGCAATCGAGTGCTTATTATTATTTCTCTTGGATAGGTCACCTGGGAATGGAGGAATTTTTCATTTTAAATTAAAAAGAAATCTTTTATAATGCTCATTTCTGAAAGGAAAAAGAAGAAAAGCCACCTCATCATGGAAGCAATTAGATGGAGGACACATTGGAAGGAGTGACTAGTTGTTAATTTTTGAGCTGTTGACCCTGACAGAGGGATTTTTTTGACAGTTTTTTTTTTGAGGTGTCTTTCATATGCCTACAGTCCGTGGTTACTTCTCATTCAATAGCAATTACCGTATATCCATTTTGTGCTAGGGACTGCTCGAGGTGGATGCAGTGGTCCCTGTCAGATGTGTGCCAAATTGAAATGCCAGCAGCTGTGTGAGCAGCGGGATAATCGTATCTGCTGCTTCTTTCTTCCAAGTCCTGGTAAGTGTTTTAGGGAGTAACTTCCCCTTGCCTTGACACGAGCTGAAAATGCAGCCTCTGTTTTGCATTGCAGATCCCAAGTCAGCCGTGTCAAGGTTTGACCAAGAATCAAGGAGGATAATGGGTCAGATGTAATTAAGAGGCAAAACTACTGGTGATATAGCTGCACATTTTGGTTTCCTTTATTTCTGCCCATCAGATTACAAACCTCAGTCCCTTTACCTCTTTAAAAACCAAATATGTAATTGCAACCCCTGCCTAACTGCTCTATTTTATCAGATGGAACCCAACTAGCTAGACACCACAATAAAAAAAAAAAGCACATTGTACCTCAGAAAAATATGGGGCTGAAAACTCAGAAAAAAGACACAGTCTTGTTAAAATATGGATGTGGTCCAGTGATGGAATGAGTAGAGAAACTTGAATGGATTAGAGTCAAAAAACACTCTGCTTAATTCTTGGAGTTTTTTATTCGCCATTCAGCTTACATCAGTGTTAACATCTACAGAGAAATGCAGCCATTTACAATTTGCCGTTCAATGTGTTACTTTAATTAGTATGAAAATTAAAGGGCAACTATAGGCCAATGTGAATGATTATGGAAATACATGTGCATCACATGCAGTGCTCTCATTTAATTAATCGTCTTGTAAACTATATCGAGCACTTTAAGTCAGCTGCTGAGTATAACAACTCTATTTTAAATAACCGCTTAATACTTAACAGGATGTGGAGAAAACACTGTAGCACACGACCGCTTCTCAAGTTTCAGCGTCTGAGATTTTTTAAAGCTGACCCAAGTCAACCGAAGGAATGTTTAACACCCCGTGTCTGAACACAAGAAACTCTGTGATGTGCAGACATTCAATTACATTTTTTAAAAAGTGAGAAGCGTTTTGTAAAATAGTGACTTTAGAAAACTAATTGGCAGCAGCAAACCGGAGAGTGAAGGCCAAAGTTAGAGGGGAACTTTTATTACAGTAACTCTAGTCAAGGAAAAGGGACATAAAGGCATCTTTGTTTCTCAGTCAAATTATCTGATTAAGAAATAAAACATTTTAACATGCTTTAAATGCAGCATTAATTATTTATATGAAACAAATTAAAGCCAGGTTCCATGAATTACACTTTGTGTGTGTGAATTTAATGTTACAGGAATAGAGGAATAGTAATCCTTTTACATTCGTGCCTTACTTCATTAGGCAAAATGAAATATTAAGGGCTCCATTCATTCAAAAAATTCTTATGCATTCAGGTCACAGTTTTGCTGTGGCCTCCCTTTTTTTTTTTAAGGGTACAATTTACAGCACTGGTTTTTAACTGATTCAGAAAAAGCAATCTGCTCCTGCAGGATGGGCTCTAATAAATGGATGAGTTTGGGAGAGAGCAAAGGTACTGTGGTGGGTCATGTCGTCAGTGAAAAGGCCCAAAGGATGCGGTGCTGTGAGGGTTCAAAGCTGCTTGAGTATAATAGATCATCAGATGCATTGCTGGCAGGGAACCTCTGAACTGCATGAACCCCTTTCCCTGCAAATTGGTCAGTAAATAATATTCCCTCTCATTGACTGTTTGCAGTGACTGGGCAGTGCTGCATTCAGGTGAATGAAGAACAGAGGCTGTTACGGGGGCGTATGTGTTCAGGGATGTACTTTTCTATTTTCCAGACATTCCCATTTCAGCAGTGGTGAGTCCGTGCTCAGCTCCACGGGAGGAATTCCATTGACTGAAGGCAGGCTGATGCCTGGGGGATGAGGTTACATGCTCATCAGTCACCTCTCTGACTGCGAACCCACTGGTAGGGCGCTGGTGACTTAATGTGTTGTTTTGCTTATGGGGATGTGAGAAAACATAAGAGAACTCTGATGGTTTATCATTTCTGTTGTTTCTTATTTTTTTGTTTCTTTTTTTTCTTTTTCTTCTTTCTGTCTGAATGGAGAAACAGCCAGAGGTATTCACCTCTAGCTTTCAAAATATTTACAACATTCACTTAATGTTAAAATAATCATTTTAAAAGAGAGATGGGGGAAAAAAAAAACCCAAAATCCAAGAAAGAAATGACAAAAAAAGTCTTACCCAGAAGCTTGCAAATCGTCAGCTGGCTGAATTTATATAAACTTTTGGGAAATATAGGAAAATGGGACGAGGCGTCAGATGGTTGGGTAAGATTGATGTATTTAATAGTTCAGTTAATATGGATCAACATCTGCATTTGGTTACATCTGCATAAGCGCCTAACTTCAGCAGAGTTGTGCTGTTGGAACCGAATTTGGACCAGTGTTTTTAAATAGGCCCTGGTGCAGAATACCTGCCGAGAGCTCAGCGCTGTTGTGCCCGGTGGCCCTGCAGAGAGGGTGTAATGCAATCTGTTAGTGTTTCTCCTGTAATTTTTAAAACACGTTGAGGAGTAATATATTTTTTTATAATAGGGTACTCCCTGTCTCTTTAAGTAACTGTCAGATGTATGATGTCCTCGTGCCAAAATGCTACGGTCTGCTCCCTCTGAGCAATTGTTAATTAAATCCATCCCTTATTGTAGAGCCTGCCTAGTCTCTTACCCGTTCTGCTTATCTGTGACACCAGATGATGCTCAGTAATTCATGGCCAACATGCTCCCACCTTCAGCAGAGCCTCCTGTGCACTGACCTTAGCCAGCTTCACCTTTTCCTTATTCCCAAAGAGAATGCAACACTGGAGGCAGCAGTTTTTATCAACTTCTGCTGCTGACCAGATGAAGGCTCAGTGTTAAATAAATGTCCTCCCATCCACTGCAGCCCCCCAGCTGTCACCGTCCCCCACTGCCCACCAAAATGTAGAGCAATGGGAGAGCAATGGACTGTCCTCAAAGAGGACCATGAGCTGCACTGCTAGTGGGGAAGAACTGCTTCTGCTTATCCAGGTAATGTCGCTGTGTTGGCTGGAAACTCTCCACTTGGTCCTGGGCAGTGCCACCTGCAGATCCCTGCACCTACTGGTAAGGCTGATACACAGGAGCTGGTAGGAATACTTTCATAGCTGACAAGCTGTTTCCCGTGAACAGTGTCAAAGATTTAAAAGCCACTTCTGCAAATGGGACTTTCTGGCAAATACATGCTAAGCAAATCTTTTATTATTACCATATGGCTAGGAATACTCCCAGAGTTCTCCTGGAAATGGGTACTGTACCAGCAGAAAGCAATATTCTGTTGGCCTGTGCATTGCCTCAAGGGTATTTACCATGGTAATAAGATCAGTAATTCATCTCCTAAAATCACTGGGAGTACAAATGCTTATTTAAGTAGATGGTATCTTGATTGCAACTGAGTCAGGAGAGCTCTTAAAGCTGCCTATTTAGGCTACAGATCTTCTGTTAAAGGCAAAGGGCTGGTAGTTCTTGGTAAACATAAGAACATTGCGTTTCACAGCTACCTCACATTTTCAGCAACTCAGAGTAGATGTATAGTACATCCCTTGGTGAAATGAACTCATACAAATCTGTTAGGAAATGATGCCTCTTGCTTTTTTTTCCACTATTTTTTGTTTGTTTTTTTCACTTTCCATAGCAATGTAATGGGAAGAGATACAAATCTCTCCATCCCCAAATGGTTTGTTGGAAGAAAAGAGGCAGAGAGAAAGCCATCACTGCGTATGTTCCAGCAGCATCTGGAGTCACCTGAACTCCACTGCACTAGGTGATGCAGCACCAACAGAAATTAAGAGGCAGTCTTGGCCCTGAAAGGAAAAATCTGGGGAGTAAAATTATTTACTTTGTCACAGAGTAATCCAGTGCCAGGGAGTCTGCAGATTCAATGGCCTCTGCTGTGGAAGTCCTGGAGGCTTCCAGGCTCGTCCAACTGCTTTTATTTTGTGTGCAAAGCTGATGAAGAGAAAACGGGTTTTTATAACAAAGGCATACAAATGAAAGTTGAAAGACCTGACTTCTAATCCCAGACTGCTGCAGGAACTCTTCACAGAATGAAAGATATGATCCAGAAACAGAGAAATTCATCAAATTGTTTTATTTGAGGAAAACCATAATGTGTCCTCTGAGAATCCAGAATGAGTGCTTATAGCCCTATGGCAGGAAGGTCTCAGGTGGTCCACAGTGATTCACATTGGTGATGTGGTATTGGAGGTGAATCACAGAAAAACTGAGCTAGAAGTGCCTAAACCAGATGTTTTCTAGTTTGCCGAGAAACCTGAGCAAGGATATGTGGCTGAAATGGAAAGCGTTAGGCATTTTCCTGCAGAAAGTGCTTTAACTTTGTCAGTACTCTTCCTTTTCCTTACAAATTTGATGAAAGAAATATTAGTTTGTACTCTCCATGTGAGAAATTAAGGATTTTTCAGCAGGCACAATTCTTCCTTGTAAGTCAGAATTTTCACCTTAATTTTTTTAGACAGACGTAGATCATAAACATTTGAATTAACTTTGACCAGTTTGATCTGTTGTCAGATAGAGTATGTATGTAGATGACACCAATACATTTTGGTGAAGTTCTCTGGATTCCACCAGAATTCATAGAATGATATTTCATTATTTAACAGTGCTTAACACTTTAGGTAGCAATCTCCATCCTCAAGCTTATTAATCAATGCAACACCTCTGAAAGGAGCATTTCTGTGCATTCCAATTAGAGTGAGAAATTTAAAATGTATGGATGTGTTCTGAAGTGTTGGTCGAACAGCGGAAGAAACCCAGGTTTTGAAATTGGGAATTTGTGGTTTCTGTCCTCTGCTCAGGCCAGACTCCTGTGGCACACAGGTCTCTTTATGTGCTTAATGCATCAAGCTTTGCTGGATTTAAAGCCACACATCAGCATGGTGGTGCTCCGACTTCAAAATGTGATAACACAACTGATTTTTATAATTGCTGCGTAGAGGACCTGAGATGGGAACACGGCACGCGGCTGCAATTTGCTCTTTCCAGCTTTAACACTTGCAGGAGCTGGAAGATTAGTTTCTAGTGCTCAGTAAGTAGTGTAGTGCTAAGTGACCTCTGCCTTCTTTCATGCTAATAGGTGTGACAGTGTTGGGTTAACAAAGAGTTCAATCCTGATATAGCAACAATAATTTTGTCTGGAGTGAAATCTATTGAGTTCCCTCATCTCTTTCCCGTGCTTGCTATTGTAGGACACTTATGGTACTGCTGCTCTATTCTTGTAGCCAAGAATAGAATCACAGAATGGCCAGGGTTGGAAGGGACCTCAGGGATCACAAATCTCCAACCCCCCTGCCACATGCAGGGCCACCAACCTCCCCATTTAATACTAGACCAGGCTGCTCAGGGCCCCATCCAACCTGGCCTTGAACACCTCCAGGAACGGGGCATCCACAACCTCTCTGGGCGGCCTTTTCCAGCGCCTCACCACTCTCTCAGTGAAGAATTTCCCCTGACGTCCAACCTAAATCTCCCCCCCTTCATCTTAAAACCATTTCCCCTCGTCTTGCAAGACAGTGTGAGATGGATGTTTTCTGCCAGCTACAACTTATAAAAAATGTATATTTTATCCAATAAGCTTGATTTAGGAAACGAGGTTTGTTCACTGTTACCACCATTCCAGTGCAGCAAAAGAGTATAAAAGGGTGAAGAGTATAATGCAAGACAAACCATTCCAGTTGGTTACTAGAGGCATATCAGTAAAGATTACTTCCTGCATACGTCAAATGATTGATAGCAAGTTTTAAAGCTTTTCCAGTTCTCTGCTAGTGCTATCCAACTGCAATAAACCACAAGGATTTCTCTTACACCCTTCCAGATAACCCCCCTCATGCTTCATGTAAGAAGAGCTTTAACAATAGTAAAGAATAAAAAAATCTCAACAAAAAGGTACAGGAAGTTATTGCTTTTAAGTAGCTCAGTCTATTGCTTTTAGTGTTGACTATCTAAAGAATAGCAGGAGAGGAACTGTTAATGTGTCGTTTCTTTGCTCTTGGTAGGCAAGCCTCTGAGGCCTTGTCAGCAGCCCAACATAAATCAGCAGTTGTGGCTAGCAGCCCAGCACATGCCCTGTTGGTGAGGTGAGATGATCTGGGGATGACCAAACATCTCTGGCAAAAGCTCAGCAAGCATGGCCCCTGTGCTGGTTGCCTAGATAGGACAAAGCAAGGCCACAGGCTAAATGGTGATTTCTCCATCACTCCTACCTATGAGGTGCAGGCTGCAGTCTTGTTCTTACTCCCTGTCTCCTTGATGGCTGAGCTGCTGGTTCTACTCATGAGTAGGGCAGAATGTCTTGGCTCTCTAGGGGAATCCATGTCCATCAGACTCCAAGACCTGGGAAGCACCTTGAAAATACTGAGGCTTATCTGCCTCATACAGACGCAGCCTGCTTGGAAATTAGCCCCAGCTACTAGGTTTGGGATTGGATCTGTCTCCAAATATCCCTTAAATTTAAGGGATATTTGTCCTGTTGATGTCAATGATATTTCTACTATTGACATTACTGGCTGAGGGTTCTAACACTGTGTTTTAAACCACAGGGTTGTAGTTTGATCTGTATGTAATGTAAAGATAGGTATTAACTGGGAAGTCTAATATTTTGGAAGTCTCTCTCTAGTAGTTCTTATTAAATTCACAACTCCAGCATAATGTATCTTTCTGTTCTAATCATAGCATTGCTCTACTTGGGCATGGCACATCAAAGGGGCTACCTTGCTCTTGCAGCAGAATTCTCCTTAGGTTCAGTCACTCTGGGGACCTATACCAAATTTCCCCAGTTCTGTGCACAGGCCAGATTTTCAGCTGCCTTTTAATCTTTGGCAATTTGAATTTATATGGAGAACTTACAGGTGACAGCCTGGCTACATTGAGACAAGTAGGATAGAAACCATGTCAGAACAGTCCCTGAAAGTCCTACAGTGTGCTTAAAGCATTTCAAGAGAACCCTTGATCCAAAGTATCAAAGGGTTACAGTAAGATCAAGAAGAATTAAAACTGATGGTGTGCCAGAAATCACGTGCAGCACAAGGTCATTACTCACCCTCGTTAAAGCGGTCTCAGTACTGTGGCCTGATCTGAAGCTTAATTGAAAAGTTTCAAATGATGCATTATAACGAAGACAAGACAGCCACTGCCCATTCCACGACCTCTGCTAAAAATGTCTGATCGGTAATAGGGCAGAAATCTAAGCAATTGCTTGAGGATAATCAAGGCCTAATGAGGTATCCACTTCAGTCTTTCAAAGACATTGGAACCTCTCCCTGATGCTGGAGAGAAGGCGAGGGCTGATGTGAGCAAGCTTCTGCATCCAGAGAACAGGCTGCCTGGGCAGGGTAGTCACAGGTCCTTGGCATCAGGGGGAATACCAAGGCCAAGGCTCTGTCTGCAGTGAGGGCTGTCAGCTGCGTAAAAGGTTAGCGGCCTGGCGTAGATCAGCCTCCTCTCAATTGGTCTCTTTTGCAGTCGTTTTCTGTTAGCCCAGACCGTGAACCAACATGGTAATTCAGACACGATGGACTCCGCATGATGAGGTTGTGCTAGGAACCAAAACAGTGGCAATAACAGATAGCTGAATGCTGATGTTATCAATTCTCCCTAAAAATTCACAAAAACACGTAACTCCTTGATGCTCCACTTGAGCATGATAACAAACTGCAAGTCACAATTACTTAAAGAAATCAAGTGTCTCCTTGGCATCTTCCTCTTTTTCTTTGTCTTATTATCAGTTTGGCAGAGAGGTCAGTGCCCATATCCACACGATTATCTCCACATCCAGCTGCCAAATTGTGCAAGTTGCTCTTCCTGGGCTACCGCTTGAGCAGCCATATTATAAGGCCTGTGCTTGCCCCTGACTGATGAGCACTCACAATTTGGGATCATCTTTCAGCCTGCAGAAGCGGAATGGTTTTAATCTTTCTGAAAAAGTCAGCTCAGCCATTTTAACCTGTATTTGTAGGCTCTGCTTTTGTGAGGAGAGGGTGTCACAGATTCGTAACTGTTTGCTAAGCAGGTTTGCTTGCTGCTCCTAATCTTCCCTGTCTCTCTTGCATTTTGAGATAAACTAGCCATGGGAAGTTAGACCGGACAAAAACATTGTATAGGGTTTCAGGTTCAGTGTCAGAGTACAGCTGTTAGTGGTGGACTTGCTCAAAGTCATTGTGCAGCTTACCAACTTACAGAAATTCATCAGCAGCACAGACCATTTTCTTTGGCCTTCAGATTCCTCCCTGATTTTAAGTACAGTTAAAATCTGAGTGCTGCTTTCTTTGTTATGAAGTCCTCCTTTTCGTGTTATTTCCTTCAACTTTGAAGACAAGAGACTGAAAAAGAAGGCTTAAATAAAGAAACAGTTAAAGGAAAACAATCACAACTGCATTTATGCAATCTTTGGCACACCCTTGGGCTGAGCATCAAGCCAGTGTGTTTTGCTGAAGTAAGACCTCCGATGTCTGACATACAGCACCAGCTCTGCAAATAGCACCAGCTGGCAGCAGCCCTGCTCCTGTCTGTTGCTTGCAAATTAATACCATGTCTGTGCAGGTAAATAGGTTGTCATCAGCGGTGCCTGTGGTCACCGTGGGCTGAACCCACCAGTGTGGGGATGTCGCATCCGTACTTTCCTCTGTGTGCTAAACTGCTGCTGCTATACCCATGAAAGCTGTGCCCGAGCACTTCCACTGTGCTGTCCTGTCCTTAGGGAGCTCTGGGCCACCCCGTCGGGATGGGCACTGCCAGCTGCTGAGTGGGTCTCACACAGCAGCCCACCTGGCTCTATGTTGGCTAGGCCAGCCTTCCTCGCACCGTGTCAGCACTGTGAGCAGTGAGGGACAGGTTGCCCGGACAGGTCCAAAGGTACAGTGTCAACAGGCAATTCATGATTGTTAAAG
The DNA here is from genome assembly GCF_026119805.1 of Tympanuchus pallidicinctus. Classification (NCBI taxonomy): domain Eukaryota; kingdom Metazoa; phylum Chordata; class Aves; order Galliformes; family Phasianidae; genus Tympanuchus; species Tympanuchus pallidicinctus. The sequence continues at coordinate 14,022,007 of NW_026294791.1, forward strand.
GCTATGCTTTTGCTGCTCATCTCAACTGGTCTGATGTTTTTGACTTCAGGGCTGCATTTTCCTCATCTGTTGCTGGGAACATGCTGGCTCACACTCGCTGTGGGTCGCTGAGGCATTTAAAAGCAATCTGGGTCTCTACTTCCTGTACAGTATTTTGGCCTACTCAGGCTGACCTTAGTAGGTCTGTTCTGTAAGCACTGTGTGTATGTCTTGTGTGTGTGTGATGACCCATGGACTGATCATCCCTGGTTTGGTGGTAAAGGATAAGGAAAACTTCCAAAGAATCCAAATTTGCTATCGAGTGGGAAAAGGAGCAGAGGGAGTGAGAGAGAAGCCAGTGAAAAGATGTTTCAGCTGTATGCAAGCCACTGGCTCTGCTGAGTTTTAAGTAGTGAGGGGAGAAAGCCTCTGACATTTAAAAAAATGTAGATGGCATCCACGTGGCAAAAAATAGGGCAGTTGAGTTATCAGTATATGATGAGAATATGAAAAAAGTAATTATTGTATAGTTCTATTAATGAAATTGCACTGCAGCACAAAAGAAAAAAGTCACAAATAAAGGCCACTGAGTTACTTCAGGGGAAAAAAAAATCTTCTATTATATGAATAGCAATATCGTCTTGTTAGCTTAGCAGAGGGCTCTGGACACTTAAGGAAATTCTAAACATTTCCATATATCCTAGTCCAGGATGAAATTAAACTGTTGTAAAGCTTCCCTGGAAGCCAACGTTTATCTAATATGTAAGCATATTTAGATTTCATTTTGAAATGGTTGTTAAATGCTATCCTTTGGCTGCACTCTATCCTTCACTCTAACTTTAAAAAAAAATTATTGAACTCTGAGATTTTGATGCTTTAAAAAATGTGCTTTCAGAACTAGAAATGCCTGAATGACCAGTTATAACATGAACTAACCCTGAGAGATATCCGTTGAGTCTGCTCTCCTCCTTCAATTTGCTGGCTGTTTCTCCAGTCATGCCTTGCATTAATGTTTTACAGTTAGCTAAACTGTGTGTTATATTTTAGGTCTATTTTTGTTTTGTCTAAAAAATTTCCAAATTGGCATTAAGTATTCAAGATGTAATCTCTGTAGCAGGAAACTAGTTATCAGATTCATACAAAACAACTGGGCAATAGAAATAACTCTGAGCAGAATGCATTTTTTCTTAGAATTAATTTAGAGAGAATGTAATGGCTGTGAAAGGTGCTGGATTGCAACATCAGAGAACCGAAGCTACTATTTAACCACAGAACGGTTACAGGATGGGAGATGGCTTTACAAGATTCTCAATGGGGTTTGACGAAATGGTTGTCTCTGGTTTGGTGCCTTTCATCTCGCTGGAACAGGCAGTCTTTCATGTGGCACTAGCAGTCACTCTCTGCTTGTTGGCTTCTGCTGGGGTGGTGGAGGAGTCCTTCTGTAAAAAGAGAGTGATTTTGCTGCGGGGAATGCTAGCTAACATTTGCAGTGTGGTTAAACCTTGGGTTGGACACTGTGACCTGCACCCAGCATGCAGTCTTTCACCACCTTTGTTATGTCCCCAGGTACCACAGGCATAGCAGTGGGCCCAAGCTTTGCATCTTTTGCTCTCTGAGGCCACCTGTTTCTTGGAGAAAGGAGAGGAGAATGAACATGAGGTGCTACTATTGCAGTTACAGCAGGATCAGGGCCCATTTGTCATTTTTCCCATCTTTTTTTTCTACAGATCCAGAATAGTTATCTCTGAAGGCCATGTATGATCCAAATGGTTTGAGTGTCAATTCTTGGTAGTCATTCAGATAAGAATTTATCAAAAAGTGGGCAATATTTCGTGTTCTAACTGGTAGTCTTGCCAACAGCAGGAGTGCTTTTCATTATACACATTAAGCTTCAATTTATATTTGCCACTTGGTTCAGTTGATATTCTTGCTGTTGACATTTTTTACTGACTTCATGAAGAGTGGGAGAGCCCTCAGAATAATTTTTACTAATTTCTCTCAAAGGGAGAGACTTTCCATGGTCCAGCATGCCTCCCCGCAAGCTCACCAGGGAAACAAAGCCATTCTTGGGGTGCTTGATATGTGGAAAGGGGGGGGGGAGGGCCTATCCAGTGGGTCCTCTGCCATGGGGAGGTTTGCAGAAGCACAGCTGACAGGCCGGTTACCTCATTGCAAAGCTGACTCGTGCACTAGCCCACTAGGAACCAGTTAAAAGCTTTGCTCCAAAGCTACATTCTTCTGCTTGTTGCAGTATATTGGATAGGAGGCTGCATTCCCTTACACTGGAATTTCCTGTATTAGCACTGCACAGGAGTGGATTTATTTTGTAGTCCTTGAGATTTGAGCTTCATGGATTTTACAGCCTTTATGTGCCACAAAACAAAGATTTGGTTTCTACTGAGGCTTTGCAGAAAGGATTACCATCTGCTGACTTGTTGGTCTACCAAAGACTGATGTTCTCCAATACTGCAAGTGACCCTGACCAGGATTATCTCACTGAAGTGAGTATTATTGACACTGCTCTCATATAGCTTCTGTTGGGTTTGGCATCAAATGTTGCTTTTTGCACTGATTTTTAGAGCTAAAAGAAACTTCTTCCCTTTTTGTTGTCACTTTGCAATGCAAACTGCTGAGGGAGGTCATGTTGCTTCCGTTGTAGCAGGAATATATTGATTACAATATGTACAATGGTAAATTAGGCCAGAGTATGGGCATCCTTCTTTGGTATTTTCTGTCCTAAACAATCCTATGGTTTTCTGGGAGTAAGGGTTCAATACCTTGAAGGAATTGTCATAGATTCATCCTGTATCTGGGGCATTTTACAGATGCCTATGGAGTCTTACCCTTTTCTTAAACTTAACTCAGTCCAGCCCTGCTGTAGTGTTCCCACTTCTTAATTTAATGGGAATTAACCTTCAGATATCCAACCCCTAGATTTATAGCTTCAATGAAATGGAAGCAGGTTGTGTAAGGCATTCTACGTTCAAGTGTGTAGTGTGTTATACTCTACTTGTGGAAGAGTGTAAAATGTCTACCTGGTTTTGGAAATACTTTATAGTGTTATTTAGATGCCAGGTTTTTCATTGTTCTGATAACATCTTCCTGATCTGCAAATTTTAAGAAGCAAATCATTAGATTGTTGAGATTTTTAAATATATGTAAGAGATTTTGCACTGTGGTGTTGATTCAGGTCTTAGACTTGCACAAGAACCATGTGGGAGCTGCGGCTCTGTCAAACAGGTTTTCCAGAATTGTCTAGGCCCCTCTTTTCACTCACCTTTTTCTCATGCTCTTACCTCTTTCACTTCCTTTCCATTTTTCTACAGACTCTGAGTGACTGCTGCCATAGACTGTTTCCTTTGAAAATTCAGTTTCCCTAATATTATTTGTACTTAATAAGCTAAATTATTGATTCAGGATTTTCAAAATCTAAGTAAGGATACTTTCCACCTTAATTGCATACTAATTAACATTATGCTTTGTGGAGGATTAATATTATACAATCTGTAGCCCTCTCTCCTCTACCTGTAATGCAGAAAACCATTTTCTTTTGTCCAAAGATGACTGCTGCGCTTCCCAGTAGCCAGTGTGTGTTTTCACAGACTTGCCTTGGAGCTCCACCAAGAACAAGTCTCCACCCAAACATTCCTCATGGAGTTTTTCTGTTATGCTGTTACAAGCTGTATGGTTAAACTAGCCTCAGTAAACAACACATGCTAACATTTGTGGAGTATCTCAGGTAAGAAATTTAATGAGACCCTCCCTTATAGAAACACAGTCATTGTATCCCTGCTGCAGCTCCTGGTTGCCAGTGCAGGAAGATGTTGCAGTGCTGATGTCATCTCTTGAAGGCATTAATTTCATTTGCAAAATACTGTGGTTTTTCTGAAGTGTGTGAACTTTCCTTACTTTCCTTTCTTGAAATGTGAATTAATGCTTTGTTTTCATCTGTATGGCCTTGGTATGTATCCTGCCATTGTACACAAACCTTTAAAGCTGTGTGGCAAGGATGGCGTGTTAAAAAAAATCACTGTTAGAGCAATTAAGTTTTATTTTCTGCAAGTCCTACTGATAAAAAGTATCCAGTGGTTTTCACTGCTGGCACCCACCTTGGTGCTCAGCTACTAACCCAGCCACGTGTCAAAGCACCAGCTCAGCCACTGAAAACAAACTGAAGGTAAAGATAAGTAGTAGGAAACAGTTTAACCATAGTATACCCTTCCCTGCAGATGGTAATTCAGACCACATCTTGTGTGCTTGGGCTGTGTGCTGGTGATGTGCTGCAATGTAAACACAAACAGAATTGTGGTTAAAGTTTAGAATTGTCATGGAACTCCTAGTTGTTCCTCTCCAAACTTCATCCCCGCCATTCGTATTTGAAACTATACGGCCTTTACTTCCAGATCCATGATCCATGGATCATAGCATTGATCCATGCAGTGTCCAGGTTGAGCTCTTTGAACACCTAAGATTAAAGTTCCCCTTGTTTTATAATTTCAGCTGAATTAAATGTTAGTCACTCCTTGCTGGGAGACATTGGGCTGCCCGTCACTGAGAAGCTTCAGTCTGGAGGCAAGTGCGCTTCAGTGCCAAGGGAAATAATAACCGGATGGATGGAAAGCATCTGGGATTGATGTGGTTTAAAGGTGCTGTTCGTGCAAGCTATTGTCAAGGAAGGAGTTAAGGAAGAGATTCACTCTTAAAATGCAGGTGCTCTAGTGCTTTCCCTGACAGATTTGTTCCAACAGTGTTTTGAATTCTGTTTAAAATTTGAAAGAGCTAAACCTTCAGGCTCTTCTCTTCCTTTCTTAAATTCATTTCCCTGTTTAGATGAAAAAGAAACATTTTGCAACTTACTTTAAACTTTCTTCAAAAGACCTGCTGGAATAGGAACATTCATGTGCAGCAGCACACAGGCTGTAAACTAATGTTAAGCACAGCAGACGGAGCGATTCTAAGTGCACTAATGGGCGAACATTAGACTGCAGGAATTTACCTAAGAGAAAACTCAGGTGAGGAGGGACTGCCAGGCGGGGATAAAGCCCCAATGAATGCACCAAATGATGGAAGAGTATTACCAGAGTAAAGAGCTGCATGTGTAAAATAAATATCGAAATGGGGAAATAGTGCCAACAAAGATAATGAAAGGTAGAGAACATTTTGGTTAAGTAACTGGTAGAGCAGCATGCGCACACAGCCTCTGCTGCTCCCTATGGGATCTTAGGGTGTTTGTCTCTCTCTCCCTCCCCCTCATTTTGGCATTTTTTCTCTCGCTAATGACTGTGGCTTAACAGAGTTAACAGCATTAATGGGCAAATCTCCTTCCATCCAAACGCGGAACAGACTCTTTTGTAGCGCTCTGTCAGATGTTTTCAGGTGCGTACTTGCCTCTAAATTTCTGACAAACTGTTTTTCTCACAATTTTTGACTAATGCTGTTAGGATCCTGGCTGCTAGTTCCTTTCCCTGGCGCTGGGGAAGTAACAAAACAAATGGGTTGAGGTTTGCATGATTTGTGAATATGAAGGAAAAAAAAAATTCGTGTAAAAAAAAAAAATACCCCACAGGAAAGAAATAATGGGCAATATGTTTCCTTTTGAACTTTTTCAGAACAACCTCTGGAAAAGGTGTCATAAAGCCCCCAGAAATGAGTAACAGCACAGGGACAAAGAAAACTCTGTTACAGATGTCTCTGCAAGTCTATGAGCAAATTGTTTTTTTCTAAATAACTCCAGAACATTACATGGCCTTAACAAGTTTCCCAGGACAGGAACTCCGAGTTTATTACTTACTCACATTGTCATCAGAAATTAATTTTGTCCCTGAAAGACAAATTGGCTGGTAGCTTATGAAGTTAAATGGAAAGAACAAGTGAGCATCTGTTTCTTCTGCATTTTGTCTCCTTGGTGTCTTACATATAAATGAATCAGAGTGTTCAAACTTAAATTAAGATCTTTGGCTAGATAAACAGTTAAAACTGGTTCCCATAGCTACCTCTCACACATAGCTGTGATTGCATTATAATCCCCTAGTAATCAGGTCTAAATGAAAGAAAGATGATAAGGGTGCTATTTTCAGTTTTCAGTACTGATTTTTATTAGCGCTCAATCAGATCAGGACTGCTTTGCCTTTCATCACATTGTGGCAGTGTTTGTAGAATCATTAGAGTAATAAAGTGTAAATCTTACCAAGGTGCATTTTTCTTGAGGTGTTTTATATAACGAAAACTCCAAAGATTACACTGGCGGGTACAGGAAAGATTTGTTTCTGCAACTGAAGTGAGGATGTAATGTATGCTATATTCATTTATTCTTTACCCGAGCGAATACCTAATGAATTACCTCGCCAAGGTAAAACAAAAAATAAAAATGTCCAAAGAATCAGCCTGTCTGAACATGGTCCTGATATACCATATAGTGCAAGTACTGAGTTTAGTCATTTTTTTAATTTGCCTTATTATCTTGTATCATATCTCTCCCTGTGCATTACCATGCAGAAATGAATTACAGGCAAAACCACAAGCACTGCTATTACCAGCCTGCTGTTTTTAGTAAACTGGTGCAGCCCAATAAAACATCATGTTGCAGCAATATATAAGTATTTATTGTAGAGTAAATTTCAGCTGAACAAAAGCACATAGGGAGGCCTGATCCTGCTCATTCCAAAGGCAGTGACAAAGCTGAAGCTTGGCTTATGCATCATGTGCGCCTCACCTGTACCCTTGCTTTGCAGTGTCCTTTACTGTGAATTTTTCTTAATGGCATTGCTTCTGAAAGTCTCCTGACTGCCAAATTTAGACCAGCCTTCACCCAGCCCACAGAGGTGTTCCTGGGTGTTTCTGCATGCAGACCTATCCTTTAGCACAGAGATTGCTCTGTGTAGTGTTGCAGGAGTGTTCACAGAGTTTGCAGGTGTGCCCCACATTTGCAATTAACTCCCAGTTTCATACTGGATTGATTTTACCTTCCCATGCACTTTTTAAAAAAAATATCTGGTGAGTGTTTTGATGTATCATTCTCTAGCATAACTATCAACGTCTCCCCATTTTAAGTATTCAATGCCTTGTATATTTAATTGAGGAGTAAACTGTCCTAATAATTCAGTGCTAGATATTTACAGTCATCCACACAACTGGGGGAGTATGAGGTAGCAGCAGAAATTAGTCCCAACATTAGTTTTTAAATTATTTCTTTTAGAGCAGCAGGCAAACAACTTTTCTGTTTTTAAATGTACCTGATGTAGGAACGATGCCAAATATTAGCAGGTTATGCTTACTTTCGTTTTTATAAAAGATGCTTTTTTTGAGCCATCAAACAATGCTGTTTGTGAAGTTACCGAAGGGTTGGATGCTGTCTGATGTTAAGATACAGAGTATTTTAGAATGGGGACCATTTCATACATATAAACTGATAGTTAAAATAATTAGCTATTGGGATTCACGTCAGACAAAAAGGAATAAATCAGTCCATATGATGCTATAGATAAGGGAACAAAATTTATGTTTCAAATTTTAATCTGTTAAGACTTATAAGACGCAGGGAGGCTCTCAGTCTAAAATGATTAATTTGCTACTAATATTTTAAATTACAAAAAGCTCCAACTCAAATGCTGTTGCATTAAAATCTAGGCAGACGGTATTTTGGTCACAGAGGTTTTGTGTGCGTTTGTATGTTGACACACAAATGTACTGTGTCTAGAAGATGTTGCTATGTCTAATGACACAAAAGAGAGTAAATTGTAGAGCCTGATTATCAACAGATAACAAGACATACTGTATATAAATAAATGCTCAGCATCAAAACCCATTATTGGATTAGCTATATAATCATGTTTCAGGCTGTAAGTCTGTGCTGACAAATGAACACTTTTCATTTGGCTCAAGGTCCTCATCAGCAACGGAACTAATTTTACATTCTCACCCATTAAGTGAATAAGATGTGGAAAAAGCTGTCTGCTTTTTGAAGTGTAAATTTGCTGCTACAGGCTGTGCAGACCAAAGCTCTTTTGAAGCAGTGAAATGAGATCATCTCTAGGGACATGTGAACCTGACAAAGTTTAGGTCATTTCTGTGGAAGGTATGGTGAGGGGGGAGAACCATTTGGATATGGTTTCAGTAGTGACTTATATGGGGCAATTTGGAAGATGCTGAACTTTACAAGGTTTTTGTTCAGATTTGTGAGAGAACTTGAACTGGAAGCACAGATGCGAGCTTTCAGCCCTCAGAGAGAAACCTCCATAAACATCCAAACTGGGTACATGGCCAGCACAGTTTGGGAACACTCAGCAAGCTGTGTGCTGAGCCTGTGCTGCTCAGCAGAATGTAACCAAGCAGTTGTCAGGGTCTGGATGCTCCCCTTGCTGTCTCTGCTGTATGTATATCAATGGAGATTCAAAAACTAGCTTGGGCGTTTTTCTGAAATGGCTGGAGCTGGAGGAACTAGACCGTAACATCTCCCTTTCCACCCCTGGGAAGTCCCTCAGGAAAGAGGAAAATCACAGCTCTGTTTCTCATCCAGACACCCTGGCCCCCTAAATCATAGCCTGGCACCTGTGTTGGCTGACCCTATAGAAGCTCCTGGCTGTAGGGGAGCACGTCCTGTATGGCCAGAAAGGGACAGGAGAGAGGGGCTCAGCAAAGGCCCTCCATCAGCTGATGCCTGGGGCAGGTTACAGTAGGCTTTAGGCGTAGCGCAGCATCGTCATCAACCACGGCTCAAGCAAAGATGATGAAGACATTGCTGACACCAGCTTAGAAGAAAAGAATCTTGTGAAAACCACTTTTTTTGTTGTTTTGTTTTAAGATTTCCAGACACGCAAAGTAGTGTTAAACCACTTTTTAGGATCATGAAAAAAATATCCCCAGGCAGTGTTGAGTGTCTAACCACAGTGCTTTTCATTTGCAAACCAACTAAAAATTAAGAAAGGCTTTGATTGTTCATTCGTTAATTTGATTTTACCCCCTTCTCTTTCTTTGCTCACTGGAACTTTCAGTCTTGCTTGAAAAAAAATTTGAAGTTGTTTCATCCACCTCTTTCTGATGTTTTATGGCCTACCAGTGGTCCATGGGCTGCAAGCTGAGAGATGCTGGCAGAACGCTGGGTAGTGCTGTGAGCGTGTAATGAAGCTAAAGAAAATTACGGGAAACATAGCATGAAAATATCCACCCTTGGTATGCCCATCTAAACGGGACCAGTTAAATCTTAGTTCAAGCACTCTGAGCATATGGTTTTGAAATTGTTTCTCTGAGAGTAATGGCTATCAAAGAGTAAAGATGTTTGTCAGGCTCTTCTGTAAGGAACAACGGGTTTTTAAAAAGATTCTCTAGGAAAATGATTGAACTGTTTTCTCCCATGGCATTTTTAACCAGCAGTATTAATGTGTCATGGAGGAACACCTGACCAGAACTGAGCGAAACCTAGGTGAGAAACCTCACTAGACTTCTCATCTGAAAAAACAAATGGAAATAACGTGACCCAAAATAAAGTGAGATGAAAGAGAGATTTTGTGCTCTCTTCCTGAGCTCACCATTTTGAATTTGCTGCTGCTGATGTCCTGATGGAGCCTTGTGCCCTTAAGCAGGAGTAATTCTCTGCTTTTCCAAGGGCTTTAGCTGTTGAAATAGCTCTCCTGCAGTCAGTGGTGATCATTCAGGACCTCTTCTTCAGTTTCCACATCAAAATAAAGCTGTTAGTAATATCTCTATACTTCTCTGGCATATTATGAAAGTTAATTAGTTAATGTCTGCAAAAGACTTTGAAAGTATAAAATGATGTGGAAGTTCCAAACGTGATGCTGTGAGGGTCTGTCTCCCTTTCCCCAGCTGAAGGCAGAATGAGTTAAAGTTAGCCAAGGGGGGTAAGAGAAACAAGAGAGTCTTCATGAGTGTATCAGGGGAAAAGGAAATACTGGAGAGAAAATAGACCCATTAGCAAATGAGGAAGGAGATGAAGTTAATTATAATTTTAAAATGGATGAGCAATACAACCACTTTTTTTTTCTTTTTTTTTTTTTTAAAGAAAAACTCAGTCTTTAAAACAAAAAAAGTAAGGCAGAAGCAAAGACCTTGTGAAAACAGGTGTTTGATTAAAAAGTGAGGGGAAGAAAACCTGTAAAATGGGAATGTATGTAAATGAGCAAGTCTAGATGAAACTCATCTTAAGGTCTTAAGAGCAATGCGAAACTAATGCATTTTTTAACTATTTACAAGTAGTGTGGAAAAAATGTGGCAGAAGATGTGGCAGAAAATGTGGGGAAGAATCATATCAGAAAAAAAAGCCAACAAGCATTAAAAAAAAAAAAAAAAGCTAATTTGTTTGGGAAAATGATACCAATGGTTACTGACTAGTAAGTATTCCTCTGTCCTGAAAGTGAAAAATAAAAGTGGAGTAAGCAAAGGAACACCACAGCTGTTGGGTTATAAAGCCACGCTACACAACGGAAGTTTCATGACTGGGTTACAAAGTACAGCAGTGAAGAGCCGAGTACAAATGTTGGGTCAGATCCTGAGCTGCTGCTCTGCCCCTTTAAACCTGCAGGTCTATTTGTAACATCTGAACTTGAGTAAGTCATTTGACAAAAATACCTTGCAGACACATATCTGAGAAAAGAAATCCAAATTGGCTTTGATAGGAAAGGTGTCATTTGGGCTGGGAATGGCAGTATGAGGCCAAACAAAAGTGATCTGAAGATTAAAAAAAAAAAGAGTCTGGTTGTAAGTATGTTATGATTATTTCAGCGCAAAGAATGATTAAGACATAATTATAAAAAGAATACCAAGTTACTGTATGAGCAGCAGAACTAGGGCATCGTGGCTCCCAGTGCATTCAGATGCTCGTATTCACTTGTATTCACTGGTGTTGTACAGGTTTTCTCCATGACAGCCCCTCCACAGTCCAGGCAGGCTGGGGCCTTGCTGGGCTGTGGCCTGTGGTGGGGACAACCCACCTCTGCCCACCGGGGTCAGCTCTGTGTCACCTCCAATGGGCAGTGGTGTTTGAGAGCTACACAGCTTTCAGATGCAATCAGTTAAAATGGCCGGTTTTCCCAAACTCAGAAAGTAATCACATTTCCCATATCTATTTGTTGGGAACTTAAATTTAAATATCTTGAGAAAGGATAAAATCTGAATGAAAACTCGAACAGAGCTCAAATTACAAGTGAGCAAGATGCACTGTATTTTGAGACTCTGTCCCTCTCCTTTATATCATGTCCAAAACACTGTGTCTAATCAGGTGGACTGCATACAGGTAACATCTTTATTTTTCAGATACCTACTTCTACTATTTTAGAAGTTCCCCTGCACTAAAAACACTAAGCATTTTTCCAGTGAGCTACCTGCTCCATTTCAGTGTAAAGGGTTAAGGAAACAGGGAATTTCTAGACTGATTATTTTAGACTGTGTTATTTTTTAAAACCATGTTCATCTCTGACTGTTGAACATGCACACGCATCTCTGGTCAGTAAACACTGCTTCTTGCAGAGAATGAGGCATATAAAATTTCAGACAGGTTAAATATGCCTGTCAGAAAGAGGGGACCAAAACTAACTTATAATTTATTATATTCAACCTCCAGAATAATGGCAGCCCTGCAGGTCCTGCAGACTAACACGGCAATGTCTTCATTGCTGTAGTGGGAACTGAACTGGTGACAAGAGCACTATTTCTTGTCTGTAAGTTGAAAGTACCACTGAGTTAAATGGAGCATCCAATAGCCTCTTATATGAGGACAGAAGAATGCAATTTGATTTAAAAACATTGGCATAATATCATAGTGCTACCTCTTTGTGTCTGTTTACTATTCTTCTCTGTTCATTAATACCAAATTTTTGAGAGGCTTCTAACACTATTCAGTTTCACAGGAAAAAAAAAAAGGTGTCATACATGGTTTCATGGCAGCAGGGAGGTGACAGCACACATGGGCTGAGAAGCAGAAATCTCCTTAAACAGCAGAGACTATGTCAGTAACACCTCAAACATGGTTTTGAGAAGAGTGACTTAGCAGTTTTCCTAGCTATAAAGCTGGTTCACAGTTGCATGGAAATCTATGTAGAAATACGGTGCCCTGTTCACCATCAGGATTACAGAGCCTAGAATGGAAAATGTGGAAGGAATGATGTGAAAACACAGTTAAGCGTGTATTCTGTAGGAGTGGTAAGGCTCAGAGAGTCCAGTTCACAACTACAGCCCTACCCATCGTTCCAGCCCAAAGTTACCTTTGGAACAGCAGCTCTGTGGGGAGGATCAGTGCACCCACAGAGCCCTCCACCTCGTCTTCCTTTGGATCTCATTCCTAGGAGCATTGTACACCTCTGCCTGTCTCTTGCCTGTCTCTTGCACAAGAATGCAGCTTTGTGCACACCAGTTCCTTCTGCGTTCCTTAGGATCCTGGTTCCCACCTTTCCCCTGACTTTCCTTCATGACTTGCTTATTCCTTAATACTCCAATGTAGTGTATTGTACATTTGCTGGGAGCCTAAAAAAGCAACAGATTTTATCGTTTGGATAGTAGATATCTAATGCCCATTATGGGCTGACTAAATTTAGTAGAATGGCAATCCACCAGACTACTAAATTTAGTTAAGGCTGTCCAGTCAGATCATTTTACCTAGCTTAATATTGGACCTCATAAGATAGGGCCTATCGAACCATATGTCTCCAGCTTCCCTAGCTGCAGATAATATTATTGTTACAGCTTTTCAAAACATTCATGCTGGCGTTTTTAAAACCTTGACTTCTTTAATTTGTATATTATGTTACAAGTCGTAAAGTTAGTCAAAATTCATTTGGTTTTCACTGAAAAGATCACTCCTCAGAAAAAAAAAAAAAAAAAAAAAAAAAGATCATGCTGATTTTGTTTTAAACAAAACCTTTCATTTTCCATGTTGCAATTTAATTTCAATTAGAATAGAATGAATTTTATCATCAAAGGTAGAGTCCAATTTGTAGTGAAATTTTGCACAATATTTTTCATTGTCTTCATGCATTTCTAGTTACCATCAAATCTCAATTCTGTTCCAGAGAGTAAAAAGCTTTATGAGAATCCAGACAATCTGGAATATGACATCTCATTGCAATAAACACAAAATTATCTTGTGCAGAAAATGAGATCTTGGTAAGGATCCCATGCACAGCAGCTGGAGTTACGGCTGTGGGATCTCATATGACTAAAAGAATAGTGTGTACACAGTAATCAGCTCTGCTGTAATTCTGCCATGGTATAGGGAAAGGAAATTGCAGTAGCACTATTCTAGGAGTAGTCTACAGACTTTGTCTTTTTTGGTAGGTCTTGAAAGGGAGCCAGTGTCTCCCCATCCTGAGTCAACCATTCCCTATCTAAGTAAAGTGAACTGAGATCATCTAGATACTGGTCTTCATTTCTAATGAGCTTTCCCAGTAAAACAGGAAATGTTAATCTTGGAAGGGAAAAAAAAAATGGTCAAAAATCAGCCAGAGAACATTTAAAGGTTTGTTCTGTACTAGCAGGGCTAAGAAAAAGGCCTGAGAAAAGTGTGTCCTGGGATCACTCACAGTTAAAGCACTGATTAATTAAGCAGAGGGTCATTCTTCAGAAAGGCTGGAGGGCAGTTTGGGCCCTGGGGCTGTAATTTGGACACTTCTGGAGTTCTAGATACACTGAGCTATTCTGCACTGGGCCTGTGAATATGTGCATTCTTTTGGCTGAACAATGGCATCTTTATTCAAATGTGAGCCACTAAGTAAGTGGCTGTCTCCTAATATGGGTGGTATTTCTTCCTGCTCTGCCTCAATCTCCGCTGCTTTCCTGTTGCCTTATCAGTGCTTTGTAGCACAGCTGACAAAATGGAATCTGTTCACAATGCTAAAAACCTCCCCTTTCAGAGACAGAAAAAAGAGCCCCAAACGCTTACATATCCTCCAATTCTATGGCAGGGTGTTTACTTCTTTAAATTTGGTTCTGCTTATCTGACACTGTTTTGGAAATTAATAAAATGGTGCCTGGCTTTTATTGTTTTGACAATGGGAAGGAAATTAACCCACAACTGTTACAAGTGTTTGATCCAAACAAGGGAGATAAATCCACAGTTTCGAGAAGCCTCATTCTCTGTTTGTCAGGCATCCTATTGCATCTTACATGTCTGAATTATTCCTCCCACTTTTAGCAGCAATACCATCTACGTAGATGGTGCTCCTTCATCTTGCTTTATGCAAGTATTTCTTCACGGTAGCTTTATTTGCTGTACCTTACCCACTGTTTCTTCTTACTCACTGGCCTTAGCTCTGCCAGCAGATAGAGAAGAGGTTGTTTGTCTGAAGAAACGAGGGTGGGGTGGAAATACTTCATGCTAGTTAAGTCAACCAAAGTACTATCTGAGTTACAAAGCATACTGGAAAATTAAACAGAAGATCTGGGCCCCACCTGTGCTCTCCCAGGAGAGACCGAGAGGAGTTTTGAGAGCTAGGAATGCACAGTTCCCTGCAGGTAGGTCTGCAGGGAGAGGCAACGCTGACAGTGTTTATGCAATGTTCCTTGGTACTAATAGTGAGTTGGGTGACAGCAGGCTGGCTGTGATATTGCACTGCAGAGATCTGGGACTTTGCTTATCACAGCAACTGGGCTGTGATGCCATGCACACAGCAGACCTGTCCCAAAGCCCACCGCGAGCAACTGATTGCTGTTGGTGTCATGGGGATCAGTGTGACAAGACCAGATATGTTCTGTGCTTCCATCACCAGGAGGAACCAGGCATCTCTGGCTGTATCTGCCTCCACAAAAAGCCCTTCCTAAGTATCCTGTATCTGTACACTGACGCTGACCAGCTGACACTGTTCAGAGCCCTGAGCTGGTGTTTGCATGACTGTGATGTAACATATCAAACAGACCATCCTCACAGTGGGGATCTCCGTGAGGGCCCAGCACTGAGTGGCAGCCACTCCCGACACAAGCCCTGCTCCTCTCCAAGCTCTGGAGCGCGGCAGCAGCACAAGGCAGCACTGTGATGCTCACCGGTGTGAGTTTTCACCAACCTCCTGACTGAACCTCGATGGAAATATTTGTCAGCCTTGGGGATGGGGACACAATGGGAAGACAAATGACTGGGGGTGTTCTCAGCTGCTGGCTGCTAGGCCCCTCTGACCTGCGGAGTGTTGTGTGAGAAGGCTCTGTTGGCCTGTGCCTACTGGGGATGGAAGCTATGAAAGGGCCACGATGGAGCCCACGATGGAGAGTAGGAGTTTTGCATTAGCTAGGGTAAGTTACCCACGTGGAAATTGAGATTCAGACCTGAATGAGATGGATTGACAAAAGTCTGTTGTTACTGTCGCATGTCTGACCTCTTGGAAATAACATTAATTCAGAAGTTAAATTTGTTCAGCTGACAGTGATGGAGTGTTTGGGTTAAGGAGGAGATTTTTCAAAGGCACAAAATCAACTTAGCTGTGTGTTAGGGCTACACACTGCTATGCTGCAGTAGACCCAGTGCAGCAGGTGTAGGCTGCCAGCTGCCAGAGGCACACATTGCACTGAGGGATGTTCTGAGCCCTTCCCAAAAGAACTGCCATTCCAAAGGTGGTTCTGAAGGTACAGATCTTTCTAGACGCCTTAAATACAATTACATAGGAAATTACTTCTCCTGGTTTAGTACCTAAGAGGTCAGTTAGAGCTGGCAGCTGCAGACATGGATCTCATAGCAGGCTTGGATGGGAGAAAGCACTGTTGCCATGATTTGGAGATATCCCTTTCTTTTCTAAACTACACTGGCAGCTCATGATCACGGCATGTCAGAATGACATTCACTCTATATTACACAGAGCATATAAAAGTCTGTGTTTACATTGTGTCTCCTTTGCCCTTTTCAATTTTGCTTTATTTTTTTAGTTCTGTAATTTAAGCAGTACATATTTGGGGATGTTTTTTTCCATGCCTTGTCTAGCTTTATGGCTTGTTCTGGCTGAGGCATCCTTACATGATTTGATTTTACAAGAAATATAGGCTAGTATATATGTATGTAATTGTTCCACAGTGAACCAATCTGTCTGGAGCACTGAGGGAAGATACATATGAATACTTTTTTTCATGCTATTTACAAATAAAATTGTTAGAACTACAAGTGATGCAAAGTATTAGGAACAGCAACAATAAGACTTGTGCTAGTTAGCAGGAAGCATAAAAGTAAGCCAGAGAAAAATTCATCAGTAATATTTTCATCAGAAATAGAATCTATTGTAACCAGGGGAGAGAAGCACGAGTAGGCAAAACCGACTGTGCTTAGAACCAGTATGTAAAAGGAGCTACAAATCACACACTGCTGAGTGAAGTCTGAAAAGCCAAAGTCTGTTTTGTCTACCAGGAGAGTCTTGCTGTTGTGCCTGGGTGTTGGGCAGGAGGTGGGCAGTTGTGTCTGCCAGGGGCTGCTGAAATGCCCTGCATCAAAAGCACGGAGCAGCCCGTAGGAGAGGTGAAGTCGTGTCCAGCTGCAGGTGACCTGCCACTTGGTCCTTATGCTGGTGGCAAGTGGTCCCCTGATACCAAAGTGCTGAAGGAAGCAGCACAAAGTCACTTAGATGGAGAGCAGGGACCCTTTATGGAGTAGCTGCTGAGCCTTTGCCATACAGAGAAATCTGAGAGGGCTTTGGTGTTTTGAAGTGGACCAGTGCAGAAAACAGCTGAGAGCTGAAGCTGATGCAGAGCAGGAAACTGCTTAATAGAGGGAGCACTGCAGTGGTATCAGCAGTGTGGTGTCAGCGCTGCAAGTGCCGTATACTAGGGCTTATTTAAAGTGGCTACTGTAAAAGTCTTCAAGCCAGTTAATTACCAGTTTTTGTTATGTCAGGAACTCCTTGAGTTAAAGCAGAAAGAAAGAAACTGTTCATGAATATGTTTCAGTTCCGTTCCAGTTTTAAGGGACAACTTAAAAAAAAAAAAAAAGCGGGGAGAAAGAAACTGATAAAATGATTTAGTTCATGGAAGGACTGAAAAAGCTGAAATTACATATTATGCCCCATCTACTCTTGCATAAGCCATTGAAATGGCTGGAGACTTAATTGGACTAATCTTCCATTGCAGTTATGCGTGAGCCTTAGGGAGCCATGGGGTGCATATGGGCCAAAGCACCAGCCTATGAAAGCAGGACAAATTATCCAGCAGCATTTTTAAAAATAGTAGGTGTCCAGGTAAGAACAGCCAAGAGGCTTGACTTGCATTTGAAAAGCATTAAGGGCAACTGAGAAATTTAATTTGATTTATTCATCCAGTGGACTTTAAGAGGTATGAAAAAAGGTTAGAGGTGACTTCAGGCAAGAGAAAACTTTCAGTGGAAAACAAAAATCTATAGAGGACTTTAATGTAGACTCATTGCTTACACTGGTTTTGTTTCTCTGCAGCTCCTTGTTTGCTGTGAGGTTACTGATAGACCACGCTACTGCAAGTGGATTCAGGCCTCAAAATTCTGTCTGGTCAGAACAAAAATCATATTGCATGCTGCATATTGATTTGAACTGCAGATACTGGAGGAAATGGGAGTCTCATGCTATCAGTATTCTTCAGATATTTACTTTGCTGCCTTCCACTGTTTAGAACACCCTGAAATCACCAGCACATTTACTGAGTTGAGGTTTGAAAGCAGCTTAGGAACAGTAACAAATCACAGTTTTTAGCACTGCTGAAGGTTGGAAGAATTCTATTACCAAGGGTGTGCTTTCTGCATGCATTTGAAGCCTCTGAAATGACCCGTCATGTATAAAAGTGTCCTAGTTTTTTTCACAAAGACTTTGTTAAGAATTAAACCTAACTCTTGGGAGAAAAAATGAGTTCAGCATACCAGAATACCCGTCTTCCTAATTCTTACCATGCTGCAAACTGAAATCCCAGGCCTGCCTGTATATTACGAAACTTTCTCCATCTTGAAGAAAGCTTTTATTATGTAGTGCCTATAAGCACAATAATACCTCTGCATATTGAGACAATGCAGAGGATACCAAAACCCACCTGTTAGATTTTTTCCTCTGTATAGCTGACATCTTCTTGGTTCTGATAAACATCTGGGTGCTTGGCTGTCTTCATAAGAAAGGTTCTTCAGCCCCCTGATCAATGTCCCCCTTCTGGACCCACTCCAGCAGATCCATATCCCTCTTGTGCTGGGGGCCCTGGGCCTGGACACAGTATATCAGATGGGGCCTTACAAGGCAGAGTACAGGGGGACAATCACCTCCCACTCCCTGCTGACCACCCCTCAAGTCTGTTGGCCTTCTAGGCCTCGGGAGCATACTGCTGGCTCATGCTGAGGTTTTTGTCCATCAGAACCCCCAAGTCCTTTTCCACAGGGCTGCTCTCAAATGAGTTCTTCTCCCAGTGTGTACACATATCTGGGATTGCCCTGACCCAGGTTTAGCACTTTGCACTGAGCCATATTGAACCTCATTAGATTCACAAACATGGCATAGATGATAACTGTGTGGAGAGGTTGCTGACATTTTACTTTTGCCGTTTCTGCCCCCTCTTTCCAGGGCTAGTTCCCTTCCCGATGGCCTGAGGGCTCTGCTCAGTCTGCCAGAGCCCATCTGCCACGTGCTGAGTTCCCAGAGTTCAATTTGTGAGGTTTTTGCTGTGTTGTTCTTTAAAGTGCTAGCTTGGCCTTTCTAATACATTTTCAATGGTTGGGATTAGCAAAGCTTGTAAGAACATAACAGACCTGTCAGGTCTACAAGTCCACTCGCCACCTCCACCCACTTACATATATTTTTAAATAGCTAATTAGGAGATAATGCCAGTGGAACCAAATACTGTTACAAGATAATGATCTCACACTGCTACAAAAATGTTAAGTGGGAATGTTTATTTTCAAAGGGAAGAAACGCTGATCGTGTGCCTAATCCTATAATTCTTAAGCAAGTAAAATTCCTGTAGATTTCAGCAAAGCCTGAGGTGACAACATCCTATTACTGTGATAGTTTTCTGGATACCAAACGGCTGTAAGTGATGCCGTCATTTTCTCTAAATGACACTGGTGCAGTATTGGAACAGATGTTTCCCTTACCTTTATTAGCCTGTTGTATCTTCTAACTTGGAGGACAAATTCTGCATGTGCTTCATTGCACCAACTTAGATGATTTTTAGATGTGCTTTAGGAAGCACTGAGCTGTGGTTTGGATGAAGTTATGCTTATTTTTAACTTCCTGACAGCTCATAATGGCGATGCGCAAGCCTGTGTTGCCTCTGCAGGTTCCCTTTGGTACACTGAGGATTACCTACATTTAAATCAGAGGGCTTTTCCTCTATCCTGCAGGCAGTTCAGAAACAAGGGCTGTCTTAAACTCGCCTGTCAGGAATAAATCACCCATCATTCTGGAGGGATGAAGGAGTACACGTGGACAACGGGCACAAGTCCATCAGCTGCTCTGGCAGAACTGTCCCATGCCGTTCCTTCCAAGTAAGAGATGAGGTACAATTTGGGGCAGCCTGACCCCTCTGTCAGGCTCATCCTGATGTCTGTGTTCCTATCATAGTGTTGGTGGAGGCTGCTCTGTGTAAATCCAGCTTGGGTCTTCTCTGGTTCTGCAGTGAGGCAGTGCTTATGGCATGGGTTCATCTGCCTTCACTGCTTTTTTCCTCTGGCCTCCCTTTAGATTCAGTGTTGTCCTACAGATAGGTGAACACTGCACTGGGAACTTGAGGCAGGTGCAGAGCTGCTTTCAGAGAAAAACCTGTCAAAGAAAGTATGAGAATTTATCCTGGATCAAATCTACTTTCACGACTTGTTAGTTGCACTATGGAGAAGGTGGCCAGTGGTTTTTAGAAATTACTGCTGCTTTCACAATTAATGAAGATTCATCATTCCATTAGATCATCTCTAACCTGCTGTAATTGTTCTGATTTTTATTTTTTACCTCGTTCTTCAGTTCATGTCTAAATACAAGAAGATGTTTATATTGCATACATTCAGCTTTAATTGGCCCTTAAAAGAAGGTGTTGATTAGAATCTTCTCAACATCAACAGCTCGCTCGCACAACATTCTCTAATTACTGTTTATTAATTTAGTTCAAGTGGCATAGTTGAAAGCCCTGCTCAGATGGGAGAAGTAAATTGTCACTGGTATTGAATATGTAAATTATGTGCAGGGTAAGTTTCCGTGAAGAATGTTTAAAGTTAAATGCTACGCACATAGAGCCTTCTAGTTTCATCTAACCCAATATGACAGCTTTGTAAGAATTGTCATGAAAATTTACCAGCCCTGGCAAAAAACTGCTTGCCTATATTTTCCTTTTTACTATTAACATAATCGTGATGATAATAGCAATTTATTTGCTAGTCAAAAAATAAATAAAAATCATTCACACCAACTGGATGGAGGTTTGCAAGGCTGCCAGTTGAATGTGAACTGTGCGTTGCAGTAGTATAGACATTCAGCAGCCTGGATTTGTTGCCCTAGTGCAGTGACCCTTCCTTCTCTTTAATTAGCTTATAAAGTCAGAATTTCTTAAACAAAGTGCTCATTAAACATTGCCTTGTTATATTACTTTAAAATGCAATTAAAAGTTTTAAGATTGCCGCAGAGTTTGCATACCGTTGTCAGTGCCCATGTCACTCGCTATCAATTTCCACCCACTCACATAGATTGGAGGCTTCCTGTTAAATATAGATGGCACTCCATAGCCTTTGTGTATAGAGAAGGCATAAAGCAATGTACTGATGAGGATGATGTGACTGCATCATATACCTGAAGGAAGAAGGGAATGGAGGGGAGGATATTCTCAAGGTAGGAGAATCTGGGAGTTTTCACTGTCCTTCACTCTGCACTTGTCTCTGTGTGTTCCTGAGAAGTGTGCTGCTTCAGATCTTTCCAAAGAAAGTTGCATGGAAATACTTTGCAGTTATTGTATTATGCATCCGAAGCAATGAGACGAGACAGTGCTCTAAAAGGGAAAGAAAAATATCCAGTGCCTGAATTGTGCAGGGGCCTTCACCCAGTCCTCACACTCTTGCTGGCTGCTGTTATCATGAGCAGCACTAATCAATTCCAGGAAATCTCCACACCAAGCATTATGTCACATGTGGTTACATCATTCTCTATAACCTCTAGGGCTTCCTGCTGACATCTTTGGAGCTCTTATACTACCAACTGGTATAAAAAGAAGTGCCAAACAGTACTTTTAGCCATTTGAGTCTGCCAAAAGGAATCCAAATGTCTCCATCTTGCACCTTTCACCTGCTGATCTCATCTTTGCTCTCAAAACCAAAGCAATGCTCTGTGGGTTTCCCCAGGTGTTTATATAAAGGATATCAGGAGCATGTGAGAGGGTTTTTGAAACAGAAGGTGCTAATGCCACTGCAAAATTTATTTATTTTTAATGCCTACCAGATTGCTAATCCAGCCTGTCAGTTGTGTAACTTCTGTTGTAACTTCCACTACAGGAGGTTATCCTTTTTTTTTTCCCTGTATTATTTCCTAGGAAGTGCTACTTACCAATGTGAGTTATGTTTTGCTTCAGGGTTGACTTCCAAGTGCAGTTCTGTGGGGCGTTTCCCCCTTCCTCTCTGCAGGGCCACCTCACAGGTGTGCAGGGGACAGCAATATGCTACTGCTTCTCCTGCCAAAGTCACTTTCCCAGCAGTTCAGTTGAAAGAGGCAAGGCTCAAGCCCTATGCTGCAAGATTATTCCTTCTTGAAACCACTGCAATGTCTCTTGGTTTGAGTCTTGTTTATTATTATTATTTTCTGGTTTATGTCTTCCTTTCATTTGAACAGTTTGATTTTTGTGGCTGTTTCTGTTTGTTCAGTGCTGCAGTAGATAACAACAACATGATTAAATTCCAGCTCTGACTGTTGCAACATAAGCGCTCTGCCTTCATTATCCTTGGTGCCTAAAACTATTTGATCTCTAATATGTTCGCCTGCAAGTGTGCCTCATTTGCATGATGAGGCTAACTGGTGAAGCCTGGTTGCATATTGGTCTCTGATTTTAGTTTCTCTTCAATCAGATGCGTCAAACAGAAGGAACTATTAGAATTGCCAGCAACTGTATTTTTTTTCTACGAATCATGCTAGAATACTAGGATTCTCAGGCATTCTTACGAGGCTGGACAAATCCACCAATAAAAGGCATGAGAGGGATTCTCACGGAAAGCCATTTACAAAGCAGGGCTGTGCTGGGGATTGCTGATCTGCTGTGGTGGCATAAGCTGTTAAGACCAAATCCAATAGCTGGGCACCCTCCTTTGTTAAGCAACACTTCCCATAGCCACTGGCCTGAATGAGGGACGGAACTGTGTCACCTAGCAGAGACCTCTCCCTGTGCCCAGCACAGCCAGGTCTGCTTTCAGCCTCTATGAGGGTCAGACTCTGCCCCAGCTTGTGGCCACCCTGCCTGGGTGCTTAGACCCAACTGACACTTATTTGGCTGTGTGGCCTTCTTGGGTTTCACTGCCCAAAGTTTGCAGGGAGAGAAAACATTTTTTCTTACCTCAAGCATTTGGGAACACAAACCTTTCTTTGTGTCTAAAATTGAAGCAGAAAAGAGCTAAATGCAAATAGAGAATAGAGACGCAACGGTCCTGAGATTCATGGCAATAGCACTGAAAATGTTTCAAGTTGCCTGTTTCCTTTCTGGATCATGCTTAGGGTAAACTGGTGGGTTCTACATAGTTTTCAGTATTATCTTAAGAAATGTGATTTGACCCCTTGCAACATCCCTTGTTTCTCCCATTACAGAATTCTGCTTCTTAAGTGTTATAATGTATACCAAAATCTGTATTTTCATTTAAGACCATTTTTAATTGAACTAATTATCTTTGTGAACAAAGAAATGTTTCTTATTGACTCAAATGAGTTCTAGATTGAGTCTTCATTTCACACATAAGAATGACTGCTTTCTTTTTTTCTTGGGATAGGACAGATAGCAAGAAACCAAACGGTGCAGAGGCAAACAAAGGAACCCTGAGGATCCCATCAGCAGTGATTGCTTTGCACACGAACGGTATTTCTTCCCCAGCATATACTTCCAAGAATTTTTTAAAATGTCATTCATATATCATCTGCACTAGCAGACAATAGTTGTTCCAGAGAAGCTGTTGCTCTCTATTAGGTCAATGATCAGTGAACTAAACATTTTCTACTTAGGCCTTCATATGATAAAAGCCTAAGAGCTTTGAAGGAGCCATTACAGACTATTGTCTAGAAGAAATATCCATTTGAAAATTCTGCAATTATGTACTTCTACATAGCGTGTAAAAGGAGCTCTGGACCCATTATGGGTTATTGAGTAAATAATGTATTTTTAAAAGTGTCTGAGTAATTTATACATAGCCTGTATTGGCAGCAAAGAGTGATTGTAGAATAAACATTGTGTCTTCCTTTTAAAAAAAATCTCATTTAAATCCCTAAATAGCAATTAAAAAAAGAAATCCCTGATGCAGTTTCAGTTTTTCAATAGTAGTCACTAGCTAATGTCTCTGACTTTACTCCACCATATTGCACTGAGCCAGTTTTCTCTGGTGTGTGGTTTTTGTTTTTTTTGTGTGTGTGTGGTTTTTTTTGTGTTTATTGGCTTCATTATCAAATATGATACAGAGGTGTCCAGAGGCCTCTGAAAGTTCAGATCCACAGTCATCAGACATGCCCATAATCAGGAACAGCCACTCATCAGAAGAGCCAAGAGTCCAGAGAGAAAAGCCATGAAGTCGGTCCTTGTTTCAGAGAAGAATTGAGAGGAAATGTGTTGTGTGAGATCACAAACCTCTATTCTCTTGAGCAAGTTTGGTTTCTTGGCTTTATGTTTAGACCTTCTGTAGAAAGGCACCACGTGAGATCGCCATTTCTGTGTATCCTCAGTGCTAATGCTTGCAACAGTCTTGCTCCTTTCTAAGATGTCCACAATAGCTTTGCTCCAGACTACTGCGCTTTCAAGCACAGTCACTGGTCAAAGCAGATGTGAAAATACTGCAGTTCAAAATAGCTATATTGCAACAACAGTGCTAAAAAGCAAACTTCTGTTCCTATGTGCGGTGTAGTCCTTCATTTCATTTATCACATTACTATCTACTGCAGTGGAGAAAAGAAGGCTGTGGGGTGACCTCATTGCAGCCTTTCAGTACCTAAAGGGAGCCTGCAAAGAGGAGGGGAATCAACTCTTTGAAAGGGTTGAAAACTACAGGACAAGGGGAAATGGTTTTAAGTTGAAGGGGGGGAGATTTAGGTTGGATGTCAGGGGGAAATTCTTCACTGAGAGAGTGGTGAGGTGCTGGAACAGGCTGCCCAGAGAGGTTGTGGATGCCCTGTCCCTGGAGGTGTTCAAGGCCAGGTTGGATGGGGCCCTGGACAGCCTGGTCTAGCATTAAATGGGGAGGTTGGTGGTCCTGCATGTGGCAGGGGGGTTGGAGATTTGTGATCCCTGAGGTCCCTTCCAACCCTGGCCATTCTGTGATTCTGTGATTCTGTGAGTTTATCTTCACATCTCCAAATACCTGTCAGGCCAAGCAATTTGGAGGTGCCACATGGAGACTACAGTATTTATATATGCTTAAAAATCATACAGGGATCCTTACCTGAGGGTACAAAGTAAAACAGTTCTCTGCTTATGGTGATGCTCCAGCCTTAACTCTTTTATGCAAATTTCCCTGGCATAAGTTAGAGATGAAGTCACTTAATTTGTTGTTCTTGAATCTGTAGGTCCAGACCTGTAAGTGGTCTTGCTCAGAAAATACCCTAAAAATCAGCAGGAAGCAGACATCTGTTAATAGGACTGCCAGGGCTTCTGAATTCCCTTTTTGGAGGCTATGTAATACCTGTCCCTGCTGTATGAATCCATGTGCATGTTCAGAACAGATCGTGTGCTTCCCATAGCTATGCTGGTCAGTCACACCTCAAGAACATAGTCTTTAGTATACAAACATATACATATGTTTGACTATGTATATGACTATATACAACATAGTCATTGTATACAAAGTGTTTTCAATGCAGTGATCAGAAATGTGGCTTTTTGGCTGCCCTCTGAGGAGATTACAAGAGATAAGTATCTGTAGCAAGGCCACCAACAGATGAGATTCTCTTTTTTAATATATTTGGAAAGAAAAAAAGGGGGAAGAAAGAATAAATGCAAGGATGCCAAATTACACACAGCTCAAAATACCTAAATGAAAGGGAGTGCCTTAATGAAGAGACAGTAAGGTAGCAGTAAAAGAAAAGATGAAGTGAAAAATTGGTGAAGGGGAGATAATAAAGCCTGAAATTAATTGAGAAGAAACAAGGTGAAAGGCATAAATACATTTAAGTTGTATATGAGTAAGATATCTCAGAAAGAAATCAGTTTCTCACTATTCAGCTGTATTTGTCACTTAGAAAGTGTTGGGATAATTGAATGAAGAGGTGATGAAGTCTTCATCAACTGAGGATTTCAGTGACAAAGTGGTCAAAAACATGGGTAGTACTGTCAGTTATTGAACCGTCAACGATTTCTGCCAGGTCCATTTTCTACCTCACCATCCGAAAGAATGTATTAAACTGGGAATGAGAGTGGTACCTCAGTTGTGTGATTATGGAAGACTTCTTTCTGGCTCTGTTACCTCCTGGCTGAAGTTCTGAAGGTCTCACAGAGTAAATAGAGCATATACTTTGAGATGAGGAAGATGAATACACAGGGTAAAACCAAGAAAAGGAACTGGTTGATCAAAAACATTTTCTCCTCAGATATGGACCGAAGGCCACACCCCTTACACCTTCCTACTCGTAATGAAGATCCCTGCTCTGCAACAAATACATAGTTTGGCTTTGATACAAAATCAGAGTCCTCATAACATGAGACAAAAGATCCTGGGGCCCTTCTTGCAAGAAGAGAGTTATGAATTTTTCTGATGTGCTTTTATCAAACCTAAATAATTCTACTTTTTTTTTTTTTTTTCTTTTTTTTCCCCAAAGAAAATTCCTCATAGTTTTAGCCAAAATCATTCTTTACTTCCTCTGCTGGCTTCTTTTGAATGGTGGGTAAAGAGAGGTCGCAGGTATGGAGCGGTCTGGGATTCTTCCAGGCTGCTGATTACTGATACGCAAACCAACAGTCACCACTGCAGACTAAAACAAAATGTGGAACAGGCTTTTAAAAGATAAGTCTGGGCAGGTATCATTTTAGGATGTAAGAAAGACTAATTATCCCATTTTGTTCATCTTCTTCAGGGCTTGCTGGGAGGACTGACCAAACCTCAGTGATAACATCAGTGCTCCTCAGCTGAAAGTGGGAAGCTTGTATTGCTCTACTGTTGTCATAAGAAGGCACAGACTTTGGAAGCAGCAGCTCGTTCCTCTTACAAATTTGCAGTGTATTCTCCTTTTTTCCATTCTGTACCATTGAGTGTGATGATGATGATGGTAACTGAAGGAAACTTTTGTTTGCTTTGTTTGTTTTTCTGTTTTGTTTTGTTTTTCCCTGACTTTATTTTTGAGCTACTAATTTCATTATTTGAGGGTGTGTATAAGATTCTGGAAGCACATTTTACATCTGCTGTGCTGTGAGATCTTTGGTATGGTATTGACTCATTCATTGGCACCTGAGAGAGGTTTGGGGAATTCAGCAAGCTTTCAACAATCCAGTTTGAGAGACTACACAGAATTATGTCTCGCTCAGGTTCGTCCTAATTTTATTAGATTTCCACCATTTCTAATTGCATAAACATATGCAGCCAAGTGTACAGATGGGGACTGGGAAGACGTACAAGGACACTCAGAGTCTGTAGTCAGCTAATTGGTGGACTAAGTAATAGGGCACTTGGAAAGATTGATAATTTTTTTTCAGAGCATTTCAGGAGAAAATTCTGTCCCCGTTAAAACTGTGGCAATCAAGAGAAGAAAGATTTTAGCAGTAGATTTTTTTGGAAATGGAGGAAGAGATGAGCGTAAAAATTTGATGCAGAAAAAAATCCAAGAGGAAGTATGTTGTTATGGGCAAGATCTGCTGTTTTAGCCATAGAAAGAAGGATAGAGTGTTTCAAAAACATAGAACAACTGGCTTGATCCGTATGGTGACATCAGAAATCTTTTGATCAGGGCTAAATACAACAGTTTCAAATATTGCCTGGGTAAATGAGAAGTCATTTAGTATGAACACTGTTACTGGTAGGAAATGCCAAATTGTATAATGTTTTCAGAAATATTTTATATTTTCTTTTGGAAAATAAATGTTTTTGCTAGGACTAGAAAAGGTATTGGACCACAAATCCCATTTCTGGTCAAATGATACCATCTGAGGTACTGTCTGTTTATATGAGTGCCTTCACATAAAGTAACACTGCTGTCCATTCTTGTTCAGGAGATGCTGCTGTTGGCTTATTCCCTACCATCACAGCAGGAGGGGACAGGAGGGAAAAATCTTTGCTCAGTTTTTTGTTATGATCCATCTTCATCCATGATATGGCATCTGCACTGTGGAATTCCCCTGAATGAAAGGGAATGACAACGTCTTCACCTCCTGAAGACAGGATACAGCTCTCAGACTGAATTAGCTGCAGCTGGATAGCTTTTTGAAATCTCCACAGTTATCAGACCTGGAAGATTTTTCTATCGTGATGGCCTGGGCTAGGCATTTGGTGGGTGAGTAAACCATAATTTGTTTTGGTTTTCCTTATGAAGTAAGTGTAGAATATGCAAAACTAGCTGATCACATATTTGGACCTGGGCTTCTCACAAAAGTTCTGCAAAACCCTCTCAAATGTCTGAATATTTACTAAGTAGATCATGAAATATTTTCCAGCATCAAAAATACAAATACAAAGATATAATAGAGTAATCATTTTGGGATGTGGTTATGTGCTAATGACTTTATTTTCTTCTTCCTCGTGTTCAGGCAGTAACATGCAAACTGACCACATCACTGTAGTGAAATTGCTGATTAACCTTTTGACTCTGACAATTGGGACTTCTCTTAACACCACTTGGTAATGCAAAAGACCATTAGTAGTTAATACTGGGACACCCCACCTCCAGATTTCAAAAGGTTAATGAAAAATCAAGTATCCTGCTTCTACTGGGAAACTTGGAAACCTTCCCACCAAACATTTCATTTTTTGTGATAAATAAGCCAGACCGCTTCAGCTGAGAAAGACGGGTGTTTTGCTAGGGTGTACAGCTGTTAATTGAAAAAGATTCTGTTATGCCTGTTCTTCTGGACATAGATAAAAGAGAGATTTGTTGGTGAACTTTAGTTGGTCCTGAACACCCCTTTGTCCAAATACACTGCTCAATAATAACGCTTTGTTCTGTCTGTAACAGCCATGGAAGGATTTTGAGTAGAATACTCGTTTTCTTTAAGTCGTATCTGCCAGTGATCATTCTTGGCTTAAGATCAGCTGCCATTTATGTGTTTTATGAAAATATAACACCAGTTTTATGCTCAAAACTATTCTTTTTTAGGTAAAAGCTTCAGCACAAACTGGTTCCCCATATGTACCATAAATGCTATTTATCACAGGTTTTGGTCTTTAAAACAGAAAGATAATGTTAAAACATTTTCATTATCCTTTCCTTACAGCTATCATTCACAAACCATCTTTTATAATTATGGTACTAGGACATTTACATAACTGGGAAAAAGGTCCTTAAACTACATTTCTATTATGTTTGGCACTTGTGTGAAAGGATATTATATTCATGTGCATTAGAGATTGCTTATAAAAGATCAAGACAATAATAGCAGATCAGACGATAAAGGTTCCCTTTTCTCCTCCCAGACAGGCTGTCTCTGACAGAAGAATACAGTTCATCAAAAGTGTCTGCAGGTTGTCAAACTCAGTGAGATTTGGGGACACTCGGAGGCTGTCATGGCCAACAAGAAGATTTTCTGTAGGGTTCTGCCATCATTCACCCTCAGGAAATAATCACTCACTACATTCTGCATGCTCTCATGATAGAGCTCTATTTGAGAGAAAAGAGCCATTTTATCAAAGGACAATATATCCCTTCTCTTGGTCCATGCAGCTTCCATTATCAGACCATAATAAATCATATTTATGTTCTCAGTTAATAAGACTGATTACAATGCAGGTTACAGGCATGGGAAAAGCAAAGCAGGTGAAAAGATGTTTTAATGAAAATATGATAAGCAAACAGCTTCTTGTGAACATTTCAGGCTGTTATTTGTAATGATCACAGGCAATTTTTGATACATCTTCTTTAGCAATGGTTTAAGCTGCATAAATTGGCTTGCCACTTTATACGTTGAAATAGGAAGAATCCCAGTGTCCTTATGTTGTCTAGAATCATTATATACATTATAAGCATAAAATGAGTTTAATGTATGTGCTTTGAAAAGAAGGGGAAAACAGAAAATCAGGGAGGACTGATTTTAATGCTGCTCAAAATGATTTTGAAATTTTCTGTTCATCTTTGTTACTAACGGTGCATTTTCCATGAAATTTAGGAATGACATGTGGTGCTTTCATCTCCTTAAAATTAATATATTTCTCTTTCTGTTTTCCTCAATTTCTTCAAAGTTCTTTTTAGAACACTGTGCAAAGAGACAGAGAGAAAATTTTCCTCTCGATGAGTGAATATATCTGTTATTAATGCTGGGGGGGAGTTAAGTGTGTGCTTCTAGAGGAGAATATACCCCTGCATTAAATATTGAAATAAACAGTATTAAAGAGGTGCAAGGATATTTGGCTGCAGCACACCTGATGCATTCAAGGGCCAAATTCCTTAGAATCTTTTAAAGTGATTAAGATCTTTTCTGTTAAGAGTTCTCCAATGATTTCAGAGTATAACTGTACCTAAATAGCTGATGAAATGTCCTGCTCTTGTCTTTTGAAAAGCTTTCTTTTATGTTTTATTGTTTTCTTTTTTGTTGCTGTTGTAGTCATTTGGTTTATGTTGAGCATCATATTTTCAAGACAAAGTTAAAAATTTAAAGAATAATTTCCTCCTGCTAGCACGTAATGCTGACTAAGTATTTCAAAATCTACAGCACTTGCAGAATGCAAGCATTATGCTTATAATTTTTATAATGATTCTAGACAATATAAGAAGGACACTGGGATTCTTCCTATTTTGATATATAAAGTGGCGAGCAAATGCAGAAGTCTCCATGGTGTTGTGTGTCTGCAGGAAATGTTCTGATACTTCTGCAACTCTCTTAAACAAATGTTAAAGCTTTGTAATGGGCCTGGCAATGGAGAATGACCATGAAATTCCCTTAACCCTTATAGGGCACTTCAGCAGGAGAAGTGATCACACAAGAAACAATAAACTGCTCTTCAAAGGCAGTATCCTGATATGACAACAGACATAGATAATGCACTTCATGATGGAACTGCTTGATACGGGGAAAAACATGTTGTAACTGCCTTCAGTATGAAAGGGGTTTAAAAATGCTGCTTGCCAACTCCGCAAAAAACAGAGCTGCTATTTCAGTTAAAGGCCAGTGGATTGTATTTTTCATGTCAGTTTTCACTAACCTCAAACATCACTGTTATGACAGACTGTCATCCAACCAAACCAGCACTGTGATGCCATTCAGGCAAGAAGGAAGAAAGCAAACACAAAGGAAACTTAGAAGTCCGAATAGTGAGAGGGGGTGTCTGTGAGTGCACTTTTGTGCAGTGATACTGATTACTGAAAATGAAACACTTAAAAGAAAATAAACCCAAAAAAGTGCTTTCTGAGCCATTGGTGCTTTCTTGCCTGCCCATTTCTCTTTGTTCTGTTTCATGACATCAGCCTTAATGGTTGAAAGGATGTTCTGGGCCAGATGTCAATCACTATGTCTAACATAAACAAAAATAGCTAAAAAGACATGCCAGCATCTTCCTTTTGTTTTCCCATTAGCTCCATTTTTCTTTTCAGAGGCTGACAAAAAATTACTGCCTCCGAGTGAATTCAGTAATGTCACTATATATCTAATATCTAGGAGACCTTTTGTTTTAGCTTTACTGGGCTTAACCACAAAAGACACTTGACATTGACAAAGAGTCTGTCAAATACACAATGATCAGTGCAATGAAATCTCTCATGACAGAAGGGCACTATTCTGCACCCCCAGCCCGCAGCAGCCTGTCTGAGCAAAATGTGCCGGAGCACACGCAGCAGCTGAACCATTGCAGAGTAGGCCATAAGCTGAGATGTGTCTTGTTTAAAGTGTCATAGTATATTAGTGTAATTAAAACCGCCAAAAGAATAGAAAAGATAGATGGAAATGTTACATTACTTGTTTCTAGAGATTAACCTCCAGCCAGAACTGAAATACAGAGACACATTTTGCATGTCTTAGAGCTCTGATATGGAAGAAAACAAGCCTGAGAGTATGTCTCTTGAAGTGTGAGACATGAAGTCATAGTTCCTGTATTTACACAATAAAGCAGAAATAGCGTTTCAGACAGGCACGCTGTTTTCTCTCTGATTACAGCTCCCGTTGTGGCTGTACTCTGCAAAGCAGCTGTATCATCTCTCAGCTACTTCCCTTTTACTCTCTCTGCCTTCATGCTTGGAAGGTCTTGAGGACCCTTGGGCCCACGAATGTGCTGGTGTCAATGCTTTCTGCTCCCTTGGCATCTGCCAATGTTGTGTGGTTCTAGCCTGGAGGCAGAGCACCCTGTCCGCTCTGGTGGCTGCAGAAGCCAGAGCTCAGCTCCAGACTCAGCAACAGCCAGCTAGGAAGATGTTTGAAGAATCTGACCTTTGTATATACCAGGCTGCGTGCTTGCTTCTCTGTTGAGTCTATAGATAAAACTGCATGGCTTTCTGAAATGGACCCTGAAAATTATGTTCTTGGCACTGTATGTTTTCCTTCTTGTGCATCATTACTTGTGATAACTATTCAAGCCTAACTAGTTATCTAGATCTCTGTTTCTAACTAGATCTCTGTTTCTAACCGTGACACAAGTTATATCTGGTGGTGAGAAATTTTTGGAGTTTTTTATGGAGCTGTTCAGCTGTATAGGCTGAACCTTGGTTTATCTAGAATCTGGAGAGGACCTGATCTGGCTTCAGCAGTTCTGAAACACTACAAAAGCAGCATGGCTTTCTTCTGAAATTTTTTCATTTCATTTCTTAATGCAAGGAGAAGATGCATTAATCAGGTAGGTCTCATGTTCATTTCTTCCACTATAAATGAACTTCAAGGCCTTGCCCCATTAGTTGATCAGTTTGAATTTGAGAGATGTTAAATATAGGCCTTACATTTTAGGTTTCCTCATATGTCCTCTATTTCCCAGCTTTAAATATCAGTTAATGACTTCTCCATATAGCACTTCTCTTTAATTTCTAGTCAGAGGCTTTAAATGTGCACTGTTAGTCAAAAATATGTTATCTGCATTTAGTGGTGGCTTCTGGAGCCCTCACCATGAAGTTACCTCACAATCGCATCTCTCCTCACATGATTTTCTGAGTACTGCCAGGAGAAGAATGGAAAATAACTATGAAATAAAAGCAGATTCTGCTCCCAGTACAGGCAATGAAAACTCTTTTACTTCTACTTGCTCATAATAGTGGGGGGAAAAATGAAGTGGAAACAAGCACAACAAAACACCTCTGCCAGCTATCTTTAAGCTAACCAAGGCTTCCACTAATGAGGTGGTCTGGCATTTTGAGAAAGACAGGTTTTTTCCAGAAATGGAAAAAATATGCTATTTTTTTTCCTTTGACTCTGAGAGCATAGTGAGAGAGAAAGAAATCATATTTCAAAAAGCAAACTTTTAATGCTGTCTGTATTATTAAGTGCTTACAGACACCAGTATAGTTTCTTGTCAGTTATGTTTTTGCATATTTGTTTGTTAGATTACTAAGTACTTTCCTAAAAACTAGATATTTGCTGTATTTACAGATTCATCTCAGTGACTGTGAAATTCCTGAGGATGTTATCACTTTCAAGTCAGATTAACAGAGTAATTTCCAGGTAAGATATTCTAGAAGATAATTCAATACTTTGGACAATTGCATTGTCTATTAAACAGAACAGTACTGTTTGTGGAAACGATAATAATCTAGATCACAAGATAGCACCAGATTTTATGTTACGATGTCCAGACGTCTTAGGGAACTTAATGCACCCAGGATTGGTTCAAGTCTAATCTGCATGGCAGAAATGTGAGTTCCAATTTCCTTTTCCCTGAGACTGTGTGGGGAAACTGTCTTCCCAGGGACTACAGAGGACAGGCTGCCGTGGTTTGTTTGTGCTTTGGCAAGAGTATTCACCACAGCTGCTCCTGGAGTGCCCAGTGGTATCAAGCGCAGAAAAGAAAAGTTTTCACCTTTACTAAGACAGTGTGGTGTTCAGGCCTTTCTAATATATACCCATCAGAGCTGGCTGTATGTTTTCCTGAAGACCACAGATGTCCAGGAGGTTCTGATGAGTCACATCTGTCTCTGAGCTTGACACGGTGTTAGTTTCATTGCCTATTTTAGGTAAATGGTGGTACAGGTAGACAGTGATGGCTAATGATGCAATGATCTGTGAGTGCAATTGCTTTTTCATTTCAGCTTAGTTTGGCCAGAAAGTAAGAAAGGGCTCCCAAAGCAGGACAAGTGTCTTGACATGACACCACAACGCAAAAACGGATTACAGCTTCATGGAGATCTGTACAAAAATTGACAGCTGGGGACTTTGTGAGTTTCTGTCTGGAGTCAAAAATTCAGTGTAAGTGCACAAAAGAGTGTGAGGAGGGAGCATTTCAGCTCCTTCAACTCTGTGCACAAAACCTCTCAGGGCTTGAGATAGGATTTTAGTATTTCTCACAGTCTTCAAATGTTGTGCTGTGTTAGGATGTCCTTATACATAATTTTGTAATTGAAATGGCATGTTTACTGTTCCATTTCATGCTTGATTGTGTTTTTTAAACACCTTTACTCAAGCTGCTAGAAGTGGGATTATAATTAAAATGTCCTGTTGAACACCTTGTTCAGTTCAATGAAGGCATAATAGAAGTATAAATACTTGTTCTCATTGACTCTATGATGTCAGCACAACAAATGCAGTACATGTCAGGAAACTAATCTCTTTTTTACCAAGGCATCTGTAAAGAGGGAAGGGGAAACAGAATCTGTGGCTGGCCAAAGTGCAGACCTCTCTACAGGAGAATAGGAAAGTTTTTGAGATACCGTTAACCTTTTAGATACAGCAAACCTGAAGTTCCAAGAGGCTTTCTGAGTGTTGGCAGACATACTAAAGGAGTTAAAGGCAACAATATTATCCTTACATAAAGTCTTTTCTCTAAAGATTTCAAAGTATTTTCCAAGCATTAGTAAGTCAAGCTTTAATAAGCAGGTTCATGTTATTATAATACCTGTGGTATATATGTGTTAACTAGGGCACGGAATGTTTGAGTGATTAGCCAGTTACTGGCAAAAATTAGACAGGAATTTGCTTCTCTACTCACAGTCCCTTGGCCTAAACACTAGGCAGTACTTTCTACAGTAGCTATTAGGAAAAGCTGAGTTTGGTTGTAAGGTGTGAAAGAGTAATATACTTCTTACTATTTCTTCTTACACATTCTTTAAGATGTGTACAGTTATGCAGACTTCATGTCTTTGTGGTAGGATTGAATTACAACACAGAGTTCAAAATGTTTATAGTTCAAAGTCCAGTGGTTACAGCACTTTAGCATTGCAATAATGGTTTAATTTTCTTATACTCTCAGTTACCACCAGTGAAGAGATTCCTACCAATGCTGGCAGGCAATTGTTCAGTCTTATGGAGCTTCAAATAACTGTACAGCTTGAAAGTCTAAGTAGGAAAATTTCAATATTTAGTCTTATGTTTGATGCTTAGTTGGGCAATTTACTCAATACTTTGCCTAGTACTCTTCCTCTGCAAAGACAGGGAAAATAATGTCTGTGTTCATTG
The DNA here is from genome assembly GCF_026119805.1 of Tympanuchus pallidicinctus. Taxonomy (NCBI): domain Eukaryota; kingdom Metazoa; phylum Chordata; class Aves; order Galliformes; family Phasianidae; genus Tympanuchus; species Tympanuchus pallidicinctus. Next base: position 14,056,777 of record NW_026294791.1, read on the forward strand.
TGCTCTTCAACTGCTGCAATAGTGTTTTTAATATACTAGATACTGGGCTTTACACTGTACTTACACCATGAAACTTTATGTTCATGTCCTTTCACTGACTGAAAGAGGGCTCTCAGAACCAATCCCAAGATGTATAACATTTCTGTGCCAGAGCAGGACTCGCCAGTCAGTGGCTGCCTTACACGGAAATGTACATGAAGCAGGTAAATAAGCAGATCCAGAGAGTGTGCAAATTGCCTTTCTGTGCCCAGTTCCATCAACTGTAAGATCGACAGATGTCATGCAGGAAGGTGGTTCACAGGATTTCCTCTTAAGAAAAGCTGTGAGAAAGTAACAAAGTGGGAGGTTTTCCTTTTGGGACAGGGGAAGAAGGTGGTACATAGGACAGACCAACCCAGTGCTCAGAAAGATTCACTGGGATAAGTCTACTGAACATGCAAGACAAAATGTACAAGAATGTTTTTGTCAGATGGGATTGCTGCAAAACTTGGTGGATTTCTTTGAGCATCTCATTATAAGTACAGGTGCAGCTCTACACACCCACACGTGCTGTGTTTATTTTAGTGTGTGATCACATAAATACCTGCAGGTGTGAAACTGAAGAGATAGCCGTGCTGAGGCTTGAATATGGAGTTCCACATCTGTATTTACTGCCTTTTTCACACAATGAACTAGTGCAGTCTGTGGGTTCTCTTCCCACCTCCTACATGCACTTTATAAGTAATTTTGAAGGAAATTCAGTCCTGGTAAATACATTTAATGGATGGATGTCAAGGTATAGAATCAAAATACATGAAGGTGAGGGAGTACGGAACAGCCATCAGTTCAGTGTATTGCACATATATATAATTAGAAGAAGACTAATTTCAGATAAAGAAGGTCACGTCAGGTTAATATACAGTCATAAACCCATAAAATTGGAATTTAATATGCCTTTTGAGGCATCTAAAACTTGTGTTGGCCTTCAGTACAGCGGCTGGTTTCTCTGTTCTGGCACACACAGAGGTGTTTCCTTGTGTGTAATACTGTCACATAGTCTGTAATATGTGGGGTACAAATCATGGCTACTGCAAAAACCTTTGAATTCACTGATTCGTGTGGATGTAAAAATCTCAGTTGTGGTATTGCATTTATGCAGCTGTTGCATTAAGTATTCATCTGATGCTAACTATCTGGTTACTAAGGCCCTCCTCAGTGTCAAAAATAGAAAACAGCTAAAAGATATTAACTGGGAATGGTCTTTTGCATGTAATAGTTGCCTGCAGAGGCTTAATGTTCTGAAAGTTTCACACTTTTTGTAAGGCCTTCAGTGATAACTTCTGTTTTTCAAAGAGAAAAATAAACCTTCCAAAGTTCCTTTGAACATTTCCACAGCCTTTCATAGTGTTAGCTGTGAAAGTTACGGTGTCACGTTCTTAATAAGGAGGTATGGGAATGGTGTTTTAGTAGTCTCTGCTGCTTTCTTTGTGAAAACTATCTCAGGATGCTTTGGGATTCTTTGGCAGTAACTTCCTTTTGCCCCATGATTCCACAGGGATCTTCTCTGTTATTATATTCATTTGAAGATATTTTGGAGAAAACATGGAACTCGAGAGCATTCAGGAAAACCCTGTTTATGCCTCTGACTGGCTAAAGACAGGGAGTGAGTCTTTCTGTGACAGTAAATGTGGAAAAATCACATTGCTCAAAACTCAATTCAGCAAATTTTTTTTTAAATAGTACTGCAAAGAAAAGGAAAAAAATATAGGACAAATTTTTGTTTCTGATGTGAATGTCTCTGCCTTGTCCAGAGGAACCACAGCTACCATCTGTGACTCGTGATAGCGACTGTGCTTCTATGCAATGGAGAAAGGGACAGAAGCAGCTAGAGCAGTAGAAGAAATAACACTGTGTTAACAAAGACTTCAGTTGAGGCAAATTTACTTCCCTGAGAATTAGCCGGGGTATCTCTCCATGACACACTTACTTTAGAATCACAGCATGTTGCAGTTATTAGACTCTGGCAGGCTCCTAGGTAGGAACCGTGTCCAAGAGCCTTTATTTCATCTGCTCCAATTGAGAAGAGTGTGGCAGTTTCTTTTGGTTGAGCCTTGCTATAACGATCTGAGCTTTAGTCACCGTGAGGTTAGCACACTGCAAAGCATTCAGCTGGCGTTACAACCAGAGACAACTGAGCTCCAAAAGTGAGTGCAGACTGTGTCTATCTACTTATTAAGTGACGGGTCATGTGGAGTGCCCATTACCCAGTAATTGGTGCTAGCTGCCAGTTAGCATTCAGTGGGACTTGGCGCATTTGTATAGCCCTTACAGACCAGAGTGGCCTGGGATTGTTCTTGCCTTATTTGCTGCAATTGTAATCAGATGGTGGCTCTCTGCTTCGCAGATCTCCCAAACTCAAACTGAAGGGCACAGGGGAGTGTGGGATCTCCCTAAAGAGTTCAGCCAGAGGGATGCCTGGGTCTCAGGGCTCTGTGGTAAGGTGACCCCTCTGCTTTCCCTGGCTTGCAGGTTCCTTCCCTGCACCACAGGAGAGGGAAAGGATGGAATCTGTGGTAGGTGACACAGTGCCTACACAGCTCTAAGCAAGTCTTTAAAGATGAGACTCTTGAGTGTTTTCTGTCCTCGTGGAGCCCACAGGCAGCACTCAGATGCAGAGTTCAGACACAAAGATGGGGAAGTCTTTCCAGAAGGGACTGTGTAGGCAGACACACACACATATTACTGCGTAAGATACATGCTCTTGCAGCTTTGGTTTGGGGAACCCTTTTGTTCTCAGGCTGCCAACTGCGGGCACTGCTCTGAATTGCAGCAGGCTGTGAGGGAGCGAGGAGGAAAGTGCACGCCGTCCTGTGGGTCAGCACCGGGTGCGATGACCTCGTGCACACGGGAGCAGGATGGGGCTCTTTTCACACCATTACTTCCCGCAGTATTACGGTTCTTTTTTAGTTACAGAGCAGAGCGGCACTAGGCCCAGAGGTTAGCAAGGCGGTGATTGCGTGCATGCGAGCGGCGTGCTCTCTGCAGTCCCGCGGCCGCGGACCCCCGCTCTGCGCCGCGACGGCCCCGGCAGCCCTGTGCCGGGCGGCAGCGGGAGCGCTTCTCCGGGTTGCCCGGGAGGTGGCGCCCTTGATCGCAGAGTGAGGGGCGGGCGGGCGGGCCCGGGAAACACATCCGCCCCCCCTCTGTAATTTAGGAAGTATTATAGCCGAAGTGTTTTCAACTGATTATTATGCATGAGTAAAAATTCCATGAATGTGTAACATTTTCGCCTGTATTTCCCTCTTTTATAACATCATTTAAATTCCTCATTAATAATTTAGAAATGTTCTGGATTTTAATCACTTTTCTCATCACCGCCACCTCCGCGGCAGAGCGCTGCCCGTTACCTGAAGGTGACATGGAGGCAGCGCTGCCTCACAGGCACTGCCCGGCCCCGCTTCTGCCCAGCCCCGGGCCCGCGCTCCTTCCTTAGACAGACCAGTGTACAAACAACGAGGTCTGAGCAGGTCGCTGTTAATAAAAATTGCGAAAAAAATCAGGATTTTTTGCTGTTGCATCTGAGTTTAATTATGGTGGTATTTGTTTGATAGCTTGTTACTGTAAATAAAAGAGATAAAAGCAGCCCTTCACTCGAGTAGCTCTAGAGCTGTGAAATATGTACCTAATTAAAACTATTGGTGTAAGAGGCTAATAAAGTACATGTGCCTACTAGATGTCTTATTCTAATGAATCTCGGCTAATTTGCTTTGAGTGATGAATTTCGGTGTTAGTAGTAAGGGCTGAATAATGATGGAATTTATCACGAGGTGCGGGGACTGGTGGAGGACCGTGGGGGCTCAGCGAGAGGCAGGGAGAGCCGCTGGGTGCAGGGCTCCGGTGCTGCAGAGCAGCAGGGCTGAGCTCGGCCTCAGCCTGAAGGCTGCCAGCGCCCAGCCCAGGCCTCGGAGGGCTCCGAGTGGTGGCACAGGAGTGCTAGTGGGTGCCATCCTCCCATCCTCCCCTTTTTTTCTGCCGGCACTGGTGAGGAACGGGCTGTGGCATGCTTCTCCAGACTCCCAAACCAAGCGCAGATGGGTTATCTAAAGCATTTCAGATGGAGCTTTGGTCTTGTGCCAGCAGCTAATCAAAGTCTTAATTCTGGAAAAGACAAAGGCCAGGCTTTCCAAGCTTCCTCCCTCTGGTTTCTCACAGAGATGTGGCACTTCTCAAGCCCTTCTTGCCCTGTGCACTGTCTGCATCACTCAGGCTGTGGGGCTGTCTGTGGGCAGCAGGCAGCTTGCACCGGTCTAGTGGGTGATGTCCATGAACGTGCGGACCGACAAGGGGCTGCTTCATGTGGGCCTGCGGGCACCTTGTCCTGAGTACACCTCAACAAAGTCAGACAAGAGCGGTGTGCGTTGACAGCCCCGGCCCTGAGACTGCCATTGGACTTGTTCTCAGAAAGAGGGAAGCTGAGATAATAATAAAGGGGCTGGTTAAGCAGAGAAAAAGCCTGCAGAGTAGCACATATTTTTATTGCTTTTCTGCAGTACAGCAGAGAAAACATCCCAAGGCTAAATGTCTATTGTAGTCCCCAATGGTGAGTATTTAAACATTCACATGTGTGCACGTTCTTGCAGCTCCTTCCACTTGTGACACGGTGGGAGGGTGGTGGGGCTGCCATTCTGGCATGCCCAACTTTAAGCCAGGGCTGGTGCAAGTCTGCAGGGCTCCAACCTCATATCTCCTTGCAACATGTGCCATACAAGGGCTTTATTTATAACTAAGCAATCTGGTTCGTGCTGTCTACGCTGGAGTTAGTCCTGTTGAGTTGAAGTTACTTCTGAAAGTGTGTGATAGTTGCAGCTGTTGAAAGCACTCTGGCAATTTCTGATATGCACATGAGTTTGGGTGCTTTTTTTCCACAGTAGCTACATCTGCAGTTTTTCTACAGAATGAAATTTTTACTACAGCTAATACTAGCTGGATAGACAGGTGGAGCTTGTTATTTTTCTCACAAAACCTACCTTTTCAGAAGGAAGAGATTGTGTTTCATGGTTGTACAATCTAATAGTGTGGTTGATTGAGAGTAAGATTGAGGAGAACTAGACACTCGCTGTTTGACCTTAGGACATTCTCTTTGTCATTCCAGAAAGTTGGTTTCTCTGTCGGTAAAAACACAGTAATAGCTAAATCAAAGAAGTCAGTCATCAATATCCAGAAGTTGTGTCAGAATTTCAGTTGGAATTGTTGAATATTGTCACAGAAACGGAGTCTGTGGTGCTTTCTCAGAGATTTGCAAGAATTATTTTCTTCTACTGATAGAATTCTTTCCATGTTGCTCAATCAATGATCATTTTAATATATTTTTCTGCCTCTCAGTTACATCTCAAGTATTTATGTCCATCCAATTTTCATGGTCTCGCATCTTGTTTGCTTCTGTATAAAATGTGCGTTGTGAGCTTGAGGGAACACTTCCTTTCGACTTCTTTGTAATTACCAGAAATAGTTTTAACTTGTTAAAACATTCTGGCCATCAGCATGGTAAACCTCATTACTCCACAGCAGACCTTCCTGTGCATTGTGTTTACCTGCTGATAACATTTCTAATAAGAAGCCAAACACCAGTGAAATGAGGGTGGTGCTTGCACTGTTGGGTCGGGTGTGACTTTGCGTAATAAAAACATAAAAGAACAAATGACGCTCCTGTATAACTAAGACAGAGAGAAAGAAACACTATTAACTTGTTTCTGCTGGCTTTTCTTCTAGGAAAATAAAGCCTGTTTTCTGGACAGGCTTTGTTAACACTGTGATCTGATACAGGGCAGCAGGGATTCCTGTGCCTGTGCAGATGTTTTTTGATTTCAGAGTGATACCACCAAGAGACCACTGCATAGACGGCTACCCTGTTTTAGAGGACAGTATGCTAGGGTCCTCGCTGAGGCCTGGATGTTAGGTGCTCTGAACTAGAGTTACACATATTAAAAAAGCTTAAGAGCTAAACTGAGTTACTGTAACAAAGCCTGAGGCTGCAAGGAAGCTTTCCACCCAAAAAACATTTCCTAAATGTTGCTAGCAGATGGCTCTCCTATCCCACAGGCTGGGGATATGCTGACTTTTCACTCTCGGTATTACTTGTCCTCACATCACAGGACTTGGGATTTTTTGATTTTTTAATGAGCTCGATCTGATAAGCTGAGATAAACAGACTTTTAAAATAAATTTAAAATGTAAAGATAATTTATAATTCTGTTGTTGAGATTCACAGGCATGGTTAATGTAATTTCCTTTTTCCTTTGGCACTTAAGCAAAATCTGGCCTATATTTAATTCTTCTGTTGGTGGATAGGGAAGAGGCTAATCACAAGAGACCAGTAGTGCTATTTGAATGACACGTCCTGCAGTCTGTTTTTGAATGATCAGTTAATGTTTCAGCAGTATTATCTCTTTTTCTGTACCCTGCCTTTATTCACTAGCTTTATTCTACTTTTTTGCACTTTTACCTCACCCTTGTCAATGATGCCAGATACCTTGCAATAAGTAGTCCCATTTCAGAGATTCCCTGCTCACTGAACATCTGTCTGATGAAGTCTGTCTGCTTTCAGCATTTTGCTCAACTGGAGCAATGTTATGCTGCTGCCTAGATGAGTGTATGAAGTGAATTTGGACTGGTTCAGTGCAAGGGAGCTGTTTATGAATGAACTCAGTTCACAGATGCATGACATCCAAGAAAAGTGAGTGCAAGACTCACTCCCTCTGGGTCAATAATCTTTGGGACAAGGCAAAGAGGAGACAGAAATTGAGGAGATGCTGCTGTTTTGGCGTCTGTATTTCAGGTCAGAGTCCTGTCAGGTCAGCAGAAGTCATGCAATGTGAGCAGTGCCAAAACACAGTTGATGTTTGTGTATGAATATTTATCTTCATTTTTTACTCCATTTTGCATTCTGACAGGCATTACACACCTTCTTTGAAGACCTACCAGACAGAACCCCCAGAGGTCCTTTGTTTTGTAGTTCACCGAGCAGTGAGCCAAACAGTGGATCTGTGGGTGCTTTTGGGTCATCTTCGTCTTGGGGCTTTCTTCTGAGAGACCACCTCTGTTTAGACTGGAGTCCTTCTGAACTGTGGGAAAGAGCTCTTCCAGCTGCCGAGTGGTGACCCCAGACATCATCCTGAGGAGATGTCCCAGAGCATCTGTCTGGACTGTGAGGTTGCTTTCAGGCTGCTTTGAGTGATCATCAGGGGAGGGTATGGATGGTACTCGAATCCTGACCTACGTCTCACACTCTTGTTCTAGACCCTGGTGCAAGCTGCTAAGCCAGGCTGCCTTTCCCTCCTCCTTTTAACTCACGTGTTCTTTGGCATGCCTCCAAACTGAATGCAGTATGGAGGAGAAGGTCTGCAAGTTTCTGGAGCATATATACACATGTGGTCAGATCCCCATCTCGTTAAATTAGCATGTGGAGTGGAGACCAGCTACTGATTTATGTTTTCATCTGTGAAAGGTAAATTGGATTGAAACTGTTTAACACACTGTTTAAAAAGAGGAGCTGAGATTCTTGGTTACATTTGATTTCTAAATTAGAAAGCACATGACTATGTTTCATGGACCTGAAAGAACTGGGTCTGAGTTAATATCATGCCTATACCATTGATTTCACTTGAGCCTTTTGTATCAGAAACCACATGTACACAGAGACTCACATTGTGAAGCAAGATTAATTTAGCTTTTGGAATATTATGTGCTGTATAAGAATGTTCTGTGAATGACCTGGATTGCAAATTTTGCTTCTTAATATTTGCAGTGCAAAGCACTGGTGACATGAAATACTTAATGGTTTCAGCTGAACTTTGCAGAAATGAGAATGACAGGCACCCAAAATAAGATACATGGTGGAGAGCTAAGCAACGTAAGACCTACTGAGTTAGATATTTAAGCCTCAATCAAAATGATAATATAGATGTGAAAGTGGTTGCAAAGAATTTAGAGCTGCAGTCCTAGGAACAAAAAGAGATGGCCCCTCTCTTGCAGAAAGTTAATCTGTTATTACTCTCAGCTCTAATTATGGGGAGCACAACAGAGTGAGTTACCAGGAATATTTCCCTGTTATAGTTTAAGAGGTTATTTTAGTGTTTCAAAAATGTATCCACTTTTAGGGCCAAAACTCTTGGTTCTTCTCTTTGAATTGTTATAGCAATAGCTGAAATAGAGCAAGCTTCCTATGGTGAACCTACCTTAAAGAATAGGGCCACTTGAGTTAATAGAAGTAAATTAAATGTGTGCAAGCTCAGTTTTTGATGTGCTTCCTAGCAGTACCAATTCAACTCATCCAAGTTCCTAAAGGAACATGGAAATGAGGCTATTACCCGTAAGCGAAAGCCGCTATATATTGTCCTAGTGATCCCTTATGTGCAGTTGCACTTCAACATTACCCACTTTTATGTCAGTAAAAAATTGGACTACTTGGCAGTTGCAATTGCTGAGTTTATGAAGCTTAAGCAGCATAGATTACAGCTTTGTACTGGACAAGAGACAGTAAAACCATGGGTCTCCTCTGTTGTGGTTCTTGCTGGTTACCAACCAATATCTGCTATTTTTCCCAAGCACATAGATATGCTTCTGCAGAAATTATCCTTGCTCCAGTAACAGAGATAGTAAACATGTTCCTTACTCATAGTAATGAGATGCAGAAATACCAACTTTTCTTGAACTCAGTATTGCTGATAATAACTTTTACTCTTAGAAATTTGCATTCTTCCATGTGTCTGGATTGATTCCAGCCTTACATGTTCATGTGCTCTCCTAGACCAAACAAATTTCCTCCTCAGTGCCTCGCTGAAACACCACATTTTGCTGCCTGCTTGGTCCTTCCCCACAGAAGAGGCCAAACAAGCATTCCCTAAAGCACCACAAGTAAAGCCAGCCTGGTTAGCTCATATCCATGTTCATCACCAGGTGAAATGAATCTGGCTGACTTAGCTTAAAGCAGATTAGAAGGCAATTTGTGATCCCTCTCACTAATGGAGCAGTATGCTGGGTACCCAGATGGCAGCAGCAAGCACTGAAATAGGGCTATCGCCTCCCAGAAGAGCTTCCATGCAGCCTCAGGTTTTCTCACCACTCCCATCATTAAACACAGTTTCGCACCCCTGAACTTTCATGCTTTTTCTACATAACTTCATTTATTTTTACCTTAGTGGCCATAACTAAAGATATATTTTGACATTTTAAATGAGTCTTCTCTGTTCAGCCTGCTCTGCCTGTCTTTATTAATTAAACTTGTGTCTTCATATCAGATTTCTTGAGCTCATCTCTTTCCGTTTCAGCTCTTTGCTTTCCATTTGCCTTCATTATACCCTTCCATCCTTGAACTGCACTGAACTCTTGCTCCTTCCACATCTTCCTGTACAATACTCAGATCTGCTACATCTCTGCCTAATTTTATCATGGCTGATGCAAAATCTTAGCTGCAGAACCAGCAGTAAGGGGACAGACTTTTCTCTTTGCCACATTTGTTCTCAGTCTTCTATAAAATCTTGGCTGAAAATGAAGGACATTCTCTACTGTGACCATAACTCTGCACCCCTCCTTTCTCTGCTAGTCTTCCTTCTGGGATATGTTTTAATACATTATCATCCATGGTAACTGCACGGTTTGTATCTGCAGCTTTTCAATATGCTTGGAGTCAGGGTTTTCCAGGTGAATCATGTATTAAGATTTAATCTGAATCTAGTCAGATAGTATTGACCTGCGTTGAAAAAGCTGTATGAATGAGATAGTAGCAGACAGCTTGAAGTGCTGAGTGAAAAACAATACTCCAGAAGTTTGGTGGCAGAGAGCCTATGGGACATTTCTTACTGGAAAAACTTCTTTGATTATTTAAATATTTTGATCTATTTTTAAAACTTTCCCTGTCTGTTGAAGGTTTGCTGGACTTTGCCTGCTTTGGCAGTGTGCGCAGCACGGAGCTTGCAGGAGCTGCTCACTGCTTGGTAAGCTACCACATGTTGTTATCAACTTTAAGGCCTCCCTGTTTTGCTGGAGTAGACTTCCCCAAGATTGGAACAAAGAAGAACCGAGCCCAACACTTCAGCTTCCTGATGCACCTCTCTATGCCCTTTTCAGCTGTATTTCCCACTGTTCAGTGTTAGCAGTCATTAGGAAACATGTATTTTGTTTCCAAACTCAGAGTCTCCTGAAACAAATCCCTAGGCATTGTGGTATTGCTGCAGCTTGAAGCCTCATTGTGTTAAGACCACAAACAATGGGTTGGACCTTTCCCAAACAGCTTTTAGTCCAGGTCATGGATATGAGGGATAGACAAGGGATGCCATTTCCGCATTTATCTGGGTTGATTGGCTAAATGTGATGAATTATTTTAGCAAACATATTCCAAATCTCCCCCATTGCTTTTTCACAAGTTCCAAATTCGGACATTGTTGTCAGTGAAAAGGAACAATTCAAATGCCTTTCTGAATGCATTTGAAATGAAATAAGTTACTGTTATTTCACTGGCAGACCAGCTCTTTGGAGGGGGCAAAAGTTGCAGATGGAAAAACAAATAAACAAATGAGTGAGTAACTGTGGGAGGTGCTGCCAGAATCAGAAGCAAGTCCGGATAGAAGGGGGAGGGAAAGGCCCTTGTCTGCCCTGGGACAATTCGTAGAGAACAAAATGCAGGAGAGTTCAGCAGGAAATAAATTCACTTCTCTTCTTCTTTTCCTTTCTCTCTCTCTATTTAACCCAGACAACCATGTAACCATGCTACCAGAACTCCTGATACTACTCTTAAAGTGGACCTTTCTTTGAGAAAGAAAATGATTCCATCTTTTTTGATCAGGTTCTTCCTCTAGAGGAGTTCCTGCAGCTACAGGACCAGGAGGTAAGACCCTTGGTTTCAATTGTAGAGGGGAAGAATGAACGAGATTGCCAAATACACTAAGTTTGCAGTCAATGAGCTGAGAAAAGCATGACTGCAAGCTACCTTTCTGCTTTCCAAATCCTGGACTGGTGGAAAATCAAAACATTGTTTAGGTCAGCTTGCAGGCATAGAGTATACTTCACCTCCCATGAACTGGGGATGGAAAGTAAAGGAAGGACTGTTGCAGAGCTGCTGGTTCTCCTCTCTCCAAAGACTTCCTGCTGAGGAGAATCCTCAGTTGTCCATTTAGGGTAGTATTAGAGCTGAGCTGAACTGCTAAGGCATGCAAAGAAGCTGCAGATGGGACTGGGAGTACAGCTCCACACTTCTCTGTTGAGCCACCCAGTTACAGCAAATGCCTGATATAGGTGGGTACTGAGGCTGTTGGTAATGGCTAGAGGCAGAGAAATGGGTCTGGTTTTAATAAAAAGGTAGTTTACGAACAGCATTTTTCTTATTTTAATGATAAAATGGATATGAAACAGTTACACACCAGGCCCTTATTTTTCAGTGCTATTATTTTTTTAGAACATTGAAAACAAAATAAGCAGGAGGAAAAAAAAAGGGGGGAGGGGGGAAGAAAACTCCCTTCAGACAACAATCACCTTTTGAGTTAAATTCTCATGCTTGGTCTTAGCCCAGAGGGATTTGTCTTGAGTGAAGTTTGAAGAAAATCCTTTCAGCAGTTTTTGAGTTATTTAAATGTAACCATGGAGGTTTGGATTCACATGCTTTTTTGCACTTGTATAACTCAAAAATAGCTTTGCTTTAAAACTTCTAAATTAACCCTCCTTAACTTTTCAACTTGTCACCTATCCTGCTGTATGGCTTGTAAAATTTTAAAGGTAATAGTATAACAAACTCAAATAATGATACTGCAGATGTTCAAATGAATCTTGGGAGGAATAAATTATAGAACTCACAGAAGGTTGATTTTGAAGAAAGAGCAGCCGTGTGCTTTAAACCATGTGTTCTTGCTGGTTTGAAACAGGCCCGATCTTTTTCACTATTAACAAGCATAAGTGTGTTTGGGTGTGGACTTTAATACTTGGTTACACACATGAAATTGAGCGCCTAAGTCCTGTTCCTTTTTGTCTTCCTCACAGCAGACCTTCAGACTTGTCAGAAGTTTTACTGTTTTTTTTTTTTTAACATGATCCTGATCAACAGGACACTTCAATGCCTCCTAAGTATTATGGACTTCAGAGTCACTCAAATGCTTGGCGATTGTCTTACTGTTATTTTATTGCCAGAAGATCAAGGCAACTCCAGAAGTGACTTGGTCAGCCTTGTTTTTTCCCCTTTTTGTTTGTCCAGTCCTCGTGTTTCTTACGTTTCTTCTGTTTTGTCTTCTTTCCAATGTTTCTGCCTCACTTACTAGTCCTGTCCTCACTGCCTCCTATCTGTCTTTCGTACATCTGTCTCCATTTATTCTTCTCTAACAATTGTGCTAAAGAGAGCCCATGATAGAGAAAAATGATTTTTGCCTTGGCAGCAGCCTTTTCCTTTTATCTTTTCCCTAAATGCCTGGGATGGGTCCAAGCAGCTCTCCCCATGTTCATCATCCTCCGCATCCCTGGTGCCCTTGAGCTCCAGCCAGCAATTTGATGTCTGCCACAAGAGCACCCCCCGTTGAGCCACAATCAGGTGAAGGTGTTGCAATGCCTTGTGCTGCTTTCTTTGCTCGCCATGCTTGCTCAGCCTCTTTCTAGGAACTGGACACTCGCACCAGGCCTTTCCCACAGAATAATGGCAGATAGTACTGCTGCCTTTTGCACGTCTTGCCCCTGCACTCCTCTGCCTTTTTTTCTGTAATAGGCTTTTCTGGTACAGTCTGCTGGCTCGTGCCATTAAACTGAGAGACAAAAGACTTGTCTTCAGCTGTGCCGAGGGCAAGATGAGCTGGAATCCCTTGCCCCCCTGAGTCAGCACTGTACCGGAGAGATTATCAGCTGTTCTGCAGGGAGTGTGTCCTTGCAGTCCTGAGTGTGTGTGTCCCGAGTCCTTTCTTCATGTGGGAAAGCTTGGGCTAGTCTTGCCAGCTGCATAGTGGAAAAACATGTCTGTCAGGCCCTACCCTGAGAAATACAAAATATGGAAGTATTCACTAGAAAAGGGAAACAACCCCCAGAAACCAGGTTTTCTTGCCCTCAGTAATGCTCTGAGAGCAATTATTCCTTATAAACTGGACCAGCTCCAAGGGAATGGATCAGAGAGAGCCCCTATTCCAATGGATTCTTTCAGCCTGTTCTGGTCTCACTTGGCTGCTGAGAGTCAAATAATGGGAATGGGTAGTGAGGAAATATGTGGAGGCTGTACAGGAGGGAAGGGAAATGTGCTGCTGAACATACTCTGTTATCCATGTGAAAGGTCCATATCCTTAGCAGACACACACACCTGTTGCTACTGCCTCTGTGGCCATTCTGAACAGCAGTGACAATGAAAATGCAGTGGAGGGAAAAGACATCTGCTAAAAGACGGCAGCGAACTGGGGCACTATAAGGATGATTGCTTCTGAAGGTGAAAATATAACAAAAACAGACTGAAGAGTCTTAAAATGCAAAATCAATGCCAAAGAAAGGAAGCCAGAATGATTTCCAAGCTCGTCTACAGGCAGTTGTCCCACAGCACAAGCCAGACTCTGTCAAAAGGTGGGAGACATCCAGGAATTTTCTCTCGTACAAAATTATTGGGGATATGTTTTAACTCGAATGGAAAAACTGGACCTGTAGTGCTCAGCTCCAAGGGAAAATACTAGCCAGTGGAAGAGCTGTGGTACCATGGCTCGGTGTGTGTGTCTGTGTGGCTGCTCCCTTTTCTCTTATCTGTTCTATAGCTTCCTTCATTCTTCGCTTCTCTCATATTACAGAAAGAAGGTAATTTTTCCTGGCCATTTACTAAAGCTCATTAAAGACCGAAGAGAACAAACAATGCTACTCCTTAGAGACTACCATTCAAAGTCATTCTACAATTCTCTGTTCTCATACTTGAGACAAATTAATTATTCCTTAGTGAAAAGTATATAATTCCTATTCTTCATTTTTGGGGTGGGGAGTGGGAAATAATAATAGGAAGTTTATATCTGAGTCGAAAGCTGTCTGTGCTGAAGGGAAATGAGAAAAAATGCGTGTTCTGAGAAGAGTAAAAGCAATTATTCTAATAATAATTCTAGGGATATTAATGTCTTTTTAAAGTAGATTGCTTTCAAATAAACACCAAAGTTGAAGGGATAGGAAAGGCTGGTTTGTTTATTAATCATTCCAAAAGTGCATTTTTCTAAATGAACAAGTGCATGAGCAACTTCACTGGCACATATTAAATTTAGTTAAATGGCAACTTGTAAATGTCTAAAAACTTCTGTAACCAGAGACTAATTTGTTTAACGTGTTGAAAATGTTATGTGGATGTGAGGAACTACATATTAAACTTCAAAGCAAAATACTCCAGAGATTACACCATCTTAAAGACTGCATATTGGAAAGGCCTTTATACATTAAACATAAAGGATTTTTAATTCTCTTCTATTTTGAATACTTGTCAATCTGCGTGACTCATGCTCAGGACTGCAAACTGTCGTTTAAGGTGTGATGTCCAAGTTGAGGCCTGGACCACAGTTTGCAAGGGGCTGGCTTTTCTCTTTCATCTCTATTAATTAATCCTGTCTCAGTTTGCCCAGCGTACACTGCTGTTGACATCACCTTTTCCATATACTTTAAAGAGTCCCCCGAGAGATCTACTGCAGAACAAAAACTGGACAGAGAATACATTTGGAAACCATTTTATTTCTCAATTACCAACCAAAACGTATGGAAAAGATTTACACTCTATCTGATTTACACAATAATTATACTTTGAAAGCTTAGGAATAAATGGCTTGATCCACGGAATCATTAGTTACTATACCAAATGTAATTGGTGTAAACTAATGAGTTTACTGGATGGCTGACCCTTAATTACTGATTATAGTTATGCTAGCCAATCAAAAATGAGTTTACATATAAAAGTACAGTATAGTATTAACAAGCTTTACATTTCCAAGTAAGCAGCTTTATGATTAATTGTAGCACACAACTCAAGCTTGTTCAGGGCTATGAAAAGCAGCTTTTTAATAATAGTGCAGTAAGCAACCATCACTCTCTTACCTCAGCGTCTATCAGACAAACAGAAAGAAACCACATAATTAATCATCTCATGCACTAGAAATAAAGCGTCTGGGCCAGATCCAGCCGGGATGCACACAGCCGTAGTCAGAGGAGCTGCAGGAGGCTGAGGATTTGCTTTAGAACAGGATACCTGACATGGGGAATTCTGTCCCCCTGTAGTAACGATGTTAAATATTGATTGATTGTACACAGTCCTGTGTGATGTGGAGAAGCCCATCAACAGAGTTGGTCTAATAGCTCCTAGAATTGAGGAGGATTCCTTGAGCAGATTCTGTATGCGGTGAGAGGATACCCACTTACTCTACTAGCAACCCTCAACATGCAGAAATTCACAGCTCATCACTATTATTATGTCAAATGAAGAGTCAGCTTTTAAATAAACTAGTAAATGAGAAGAAAATCCTCATATTTGTTTCTGGCTGATCCTTAAGAGTTAATGTTTTTACTTAACCAGGAAAACTCAAAATTCTTATTAGAAAAAATTGAAAGCAGATTTGTATAAAAGAGCATGATTCCAGAGTTGCAACTTTAAATAGATACAACAAATATTTGGATAAAATCATAGGACTTTACAGTAGTCACATTCTTAGAGGCACTTAGGTAAGTAACGACAGTGTTTTAAGGATGTGGAAATTCTCCATCTCCTCTAACTTTCCTGTCAATCCTCAGTTTCAGATAGGAGACTGCTGCAGGGAGGCATGTGCATTAGCAAATGAAGTCTGATACATTGCAGCCATGGGGATCAAGTTGGAAGAGTGTGCATTCACTGGAGCTCTGTAACCCATGTGCTCTTCAGATGACCTCATACACCTCACAGTTGCCAGGACTCATCCTGTCTGGATTACAGGTTTCTCTCATTTCTGCTTCTCTCAGTGAAGTTGTCCTCAGTGCTCACCTCACGTAAACAACTAGGCTCAGTGGAGGACCATCCTCATCTGGTGGCTCTTTGGCACAAGTGCCATAACACTTGCTCATTTATTATTAAAAAAAATGTTAAAACTCAGAGGATGAAGAATGAATTAATCCTTGGAACATGTGCATATGGTTTAAAGAGAAATTCAACGCGTTTACTGAATTCCTGTTTTTCAGATGTCTGAGGTCAAGAAAAGGTTAAAGTTGTTCGCAAGCTCTGGCCTTAGAAGTTAATTCAGTGCTATGCTGCGAGAGCTACAGAGTGGGCCCTTGGAACAGTGAATTGCTGGTTTGATATCAAGGTCTGTGGGCTTTAATAATATAATTAGTTTGTTTTCTAAGGAAATCCTAGCAGGGATATTATGGTCATATAAAGTCATTATACTGTTTTACAACATAACTTTAATGATGTTTTGGAATGATCAGAGTCTCTGGGAAAGGATTCTATTTTTTATTACTTGTGGGATATCTTTAAACTGTCATAGCCACAACAGTGCTGCTTGGAATAGGTGCTCTACAGTTCCAAAGAAAAGACAAAAGATATTTAGAGGCCTGAGTTGGGTTGCTGGAGCATATCTGTCCATAGAAAGCCTGAAAGTTAAATTGTGTGGATTCCACACCCTTCTGACAAGCAGCTCCTGTTTTGTAGGAGGTGGACAGTTGGGGTAATCTAGGTATTTTATTGCATTACCACAAGAACAGATAGAGAGCCTAGGATGCTACAAGTTTTGCTTTTCATAGTTCTCTGTCAGAATTCAGGAGTGAGCAGTTTTAAAAGTATTAGAAAAGGAAGAGGGCATATTTTCCAGAACTTTGGTATCCTGCGAACTCAAAGACAGAAGAAAAATTAAACTAGTCAAACTAAAAAACTAGTTCTGCTGCCATTTCTGCTCTGCTAATTCTGAGGCAACACTGTTTGCTGGAGGAGAAGAGAGACAAAGAACCATTAATTTGGGATGAGGGGAGCATGCTACAGAGAGGTTTCCCTGTGGTGCAGAGTGGCTTCTGGATGTGCTGAGGGACGGGTCTGTTAGGGCCTCATTTTCTTCCTCCTCTGTAAACTATGTCTAACAGCTTCAATGAGAGAAAGCATCAAGCCCCATCGTGTTCATAGAAATACAACATATTTTAAAGCTGTAGTTAATGGATAAGCTGCTTTCTGATTGGGTGAGCTGCACAATAAATCTCTGCATGAGCCAAGTGCAATGCAGCTTGTTCAGGAACAGTGAAATGAGCCACTGTCACTTTGCTGCACTCTCATACATCAGGCAAAACGCTTCCATCTTCATCAGTCTTTTAGTAAAACAGAAATAAAACAATCGTAACAGAATGGTGTCACTGGATCCGTGGCACCTGCTTTAAAAATAAATCTCTGAGCTTTGTCTTTGCTATTATTTTCAATAAATGTCCTAGCATTGCCACAGCATTTATCTAGCAGCAGGAAACCATTATCCTATGACAACAATCTATTCCATTAACATTAGCTCTTAATTGTAAGATTGTTTATAAGACAGCAAAAGCTACTGAATTATACTAGAATGATAAAAAGAGTTATGGTCATGGAGTATAGCAGTCACTCCAGTTCTGAAAAACAACTTTAGAAAAGTAGAGAGCTATATTTTCATATGAAAAATAATGTAATATTTGTATGCGAGAAAATGTTTTTAAATAATGTATTACATCAGCAACATAACTCTTAAAGAGTTAATGTTAAAAATTGTTACTGAGAAGCTTTTGCTTTGATAAATAGCGTAAGAAAAAAGCTGAATAGAAAGCTCAGAAACTTGCATAGTTCTTCCTGAAAGGCTGTACTGAGTCAAACAGAGAATCATAGTAACAGAAGCACATTTGTCTGGCGGAGTCAACAGAAGGAATGTTGCAAAATTGAGATATGAGGAACCTGACTGCAGAAAAGAAGAACTGTCATTCTGATTGTTTGTCATTATTGTTTCATGTCCAGTTAAGTGAACTTCGAGTGACAGTTGTGCAATAACTACTGGCATCTATGTAAATTTCAAATCAAATGCAATAGAGGCAGTTCTGCCAGACACAAGTCTCCAGACTGCTTTTCCTCTTTACTTTGGTAACCCTCAATTTTCTTATACTATGCTGTTAGCCCTTAAATTAAAAAGACAACTTCAACAAGAGATCCCTTTAATGTGTGCTTTTCAGATCTCATTCCGTACCTTATTTTTCCCTCAGCTCTTCAAAACAATAGCTGATGTCAACATTTCTATCAGAAACAATCACCATAAACATTTAGATATATTAGCAGAAAGTGCTCCTTCCCATCGATCACATACATCAAAATCCTTGGAAACTTTTAAGTTGTGGACTTCCCCTGAAGACCTATAGAGAAAATGGCTCAAGTGAACACTCCTCCGTTCCTTCAGTGGAGCCCGAGTCAGTTGTGACGAGCATCTGCTCTGTGGGTAGGTGCAAAACACAGGGCGAAAATATCAGCTGTGGATCCCTTCTGTAAATAATAGCCTCGTCCAGAGGTTATGGGGCCTTCACAAGGACACCAGTCGCACCCCTCCATGGCACTGTGTTGCAGTAAGTAACTCGCTTCCTGGATGCACTTGTAACAGGCAGGTATTCTAACGACACAGGATATGCAGATGTGTCCAGGTCTTTAAAGTCTTCCAATGCAATTATTAAAATATTACGTGCAGATAACGCCACCAAAAACATTGAGCATGCTGTTCATTCAATTGAGCATGAAACAACTTCCTCCTGAATATTTTAAACGTACTTGACTAATTAATTAAACAATTAATAAGGGCGAGAGTTAAATTTCTATTTTTCATTGTAACATTGTTTCAGAGCATTGTTTTAACTAAATTCTGCTAGGACTTTTTTTGGAAACCACACCAAAGTGCAGCTATGATGTTAAACAAAAATGTTCCTTTGACAAATGAAATCTTAAAAATGGCTACAAGAAAGGAAAAAGTCAGCTTTGAGTGGAAAACATTTAATATGTTTTGATGATTTCTTATCTCAGACAGAAGAGAAGACAAGTTGATCTTCTCTGCTGAAACTTTTTGAAGTGAGTTCTGACTGAAAAGATGTGGTGTTTCAACAAAAACAAATTGTTATAAAACATGATGTATGCTCAGAAGCATTAATGTGTACCTCTCTGCTCCAGGTTTGAACATTTCTGTCCATTGAACTAGCCTGTTTCATTTATTTTTTAAATCCTTATCCAGTTGATCTTTTTTTGTTCTTCTATAAGTTTACAGTAGTTCAATGGCTGCTTTTATCTGTGATTTGGGCTTTCAAACAGCACCAAACTCTGCTGTCCCATCCTGTAATCTGTCCTTTTGTTATGGCGACTAGTGAACAGAGGCAACATGTTAGTGCAAGCACTATAAAAATATCTGTGAAGAAAACATTCTTCCACTCTAAAGGTTAAGTTCCATAAGAATATATATTCTTAAGTATTTGCACAATACTTAAATATGGTATGGATTTTTCTTTTTAAAGGTGGTAATATCCTAATCATAAATGTCTTCTTGTTTATATGTATCATTTTACAGATTTGTAATCACAGAAATCAATTGCTAGAATCCATTTAAGAAAATCAAAATAATTTAACTGATTTACTTAAAAAAATGCCTTGTTAGACCACGGAATTTAAAGTCCTCTTTCAAAATTAAGGATGTTTTATGTAGCAAACTTATCATTACACATTACATTCTAGTGGCACGTAAAGACTTCTGATTTAAAACATGAATTCTGTGTAGGTTCAAACTGATGTCTTTGACTTCAGTTCCAGAACTCAATTTCAGGACTTCTGCTGCTGGTGGCTCATGGCAGTATATTAGTTCTTCCAATAGGGATGTGCTCAGGACAAATTAGTGAACGTAATTTTAGCTGTATGAGGTCATTACAAATACAGTCTTAGCTCTTCCTAGAGTGGACTTCATTGTTAATATAAATATATATCTATAGTTACTGACATTTATATTATTTGGCTCCTGTCCTAAGTTATGGATACAGTGATGATAAAAGCCCTTACCTAAGTGAGTCATGCTTACTAATTACTTCCATGGTACTGGGTTCCTGTAAATAAAGTTGCTCATGTATTTATAAGCAAGTCAAAATTTATACATACGTTTCTAAGAGAGAGTTATCTTTCTCTCTGGGGCAAACAGCACAGTCTGCTGTTTGGAAAAGAATGCTGAGAGTAAGGACATCCAGGGTGCTTCCTTGCTTCTGCGAGGGTGTGTGCTATCCCCTCTTGTTGGATATCCAAGTAAAATACTGAATTTGGTCACATTTTTAAATTAAGACCCTTCTGCATTATTTCAAGGTAGGAAATGGCTGTTGATTTTTCCTGGCTGTTTCCAAAGAGGCTGGGGTAAGAGAGTCTCGGTCTAATTGTTTGTTCTAAAGATGTAGCTTTCAAGACACAAAGCCTAGCAGTGTGACGTGGAAGATCTCAAGACAAAGCAGCAGCCTCAACATTTCTCTCTAATGAGAACAGGAAAAGACAATTGAGATCCCGTAGGAATGCAGTACGTTTAGGAGAGAAGCAGAGCTCCCTTCACGAATGGTGAGAGAACCCTGGTGAATGCTGGACTACCTGCTGTCTCTGGGTGTGACTAGGTGAGTGAAGGATTTGGATCACAGCCACAGTAACGTTTTCCAGACATTTAGATTGCAACTACTACGCCAGCAATTTTATGCCTTCCTTTCTCTGACTCCAACAGTACGCAAGATAAGCAGCCAGATTTTCTTCTGCATTGTGTTTTTTATCCATTCAGCCAAAATTAACAGTCTTCAAGGATAATGTATGCCAAGTGAATTTAAATCTTGCGGACTCAAATCGACCTAAAGTTGATGGATACATTCATGCCTACTGCTGAAATCTACCAATTACACAGAACTATGCTAACTTACCATAGAAACATCTCATCTAATAGCACAGATGATGTTGAACTAACTAATTACATTATGGCACATAGACAATGAAAAACATAACGAAGATGACAGCACAGCAACAACAGATGCTGCACAAAAGAAAAATTAGAAAAATATTGCTCTGCAAAATGCTGTCTGTTAAGGTTTCTTCTGTTAAAATTAATCACAAAAATTAGTGAAGATTAGATTTCAGCAGCAGATATGAGCATTGTAATGCTATTTGGAAAACGTCATTAAACCATTTAAAGTCCTGCTCCTTCAGAAGGTAATTCCCATTTTTCGTATCACTATCAGTTTTAAGATGAGTAAACAGTTTAGTGCCGATGGCAGTTTCTTGGGAGAATATCTTTCCCAGTGAGGAGAGGTCCCGATGGCTCCTCCAGTGCTGTGTTTGGTAGCTTCCAGCCATTAGAACTTAGATAATTAGGCAACTCAGATTTTATTTTAGCTTGGCATTTGCTCCGGTCTGTGCTCTTGGCTGTCAGTGACAGTTGATTATCTGTAGCGTGCCTTGTTACTTGATATATTTTAAACTGTAACAGATCCTAAATTCCAAATCTGAAACTGCTGAGTATGTTTAAATGTAATATATACACAGGGATTACATCCAGATGATACACTTCATAGACCTGTGATAAAAAAAAAAAGCATCACTTCTAGCCACTACGCTGGTCCTCAGCCCCTGCCCCCCTCCCCCCAGTAGCTTTCCATGAGCTCCCGGCTGCTTCAGCACCAATCCTGAGTGTAATCTAGTTGATGGAGAGAGACAGAAATGGGCTTTTCCCCTAAATATATATTTCCTCTAGAAATGCTTCTGATGCTATTCAAGTTTCAATACGTTATTGGCTTTATAAGAAAGCAAAACATCTATTTGATATCCTGTTTCTCCCAATTTCTTTATTTTTTAGAGAGACACTTTTTTTCTCTTCAGATGCGCGATTCCCGGGCGCGCAGCTGCTCGTCCGGCGGCGGCCGGGGTGCAGGCACGGCGGAGGCCCACAGGTGGCGGTGTGGTTCAAGCGCACCTGGGCTGTGATTGCAGAGCCGCGCGGCTGGCCGGCCTGTCGGGAAAGGTGCTCCGCTTCTGCCCTCTGCGCGTCCGTCTGCAGGGGAAGAACCGCGGCTGAAGTTCCGCGCGCTTGAGCGGCGCGCCCCAGCCTTCAGCAGGGACGGAAGCGTTCTGTCGATCCCGCAACAGCTGCCGCACACCAAGATGCCTCTGGGTCACCCGGTGGGCGCCGGGTACGGCGCTGGCGGAGCCCCGCGTGCTGCCGCCAGCCGCCTACAGCAGGGTCAGCCCTCCCACCGCACCCCGCTGTCCTGCCTGGCAGCGGGAACCGGCCCTGTGAAGTTCGGTTCTTTCGCAGCTGTGCGGAATCTCGGCCCCGCGCTGCGCACAGCTGTGCGCTGTGTGTGACGGACGCCTGCACGCGCTCTGCACGTCGGTGCCACGCAGGAGGCTGCTGGTATCCGCACCCGGCCGCGTGTGCCGAGCGCGCCGGGGTAGCGCCTCGTGCTTAAGGGTACTTCGAGCGTTTTTGAGGGGCTTTTTCACCCGGATACGCTCACACTTGTCTTGCGCGGCACACTTAGGCCTCAGAAAGCGTGCCGTTAGCGCGAATTTGTTCCACTTCTCAGAGTCTCTACCGCGCGTTACTTCTGATCCACCGCCACCCCCGGGGCTTCCCTCTCAGAAACCTGTCTTCTCAAGCATCCGCCCGCGCACCCGGCGCCGTCCGCAGCACCGTGACCCTCGCAGGGCACTGCTATAGCGGCGGGCCGTACCCCGGCGCCGAGTACCAGCCGCTGGTTTGGGGCTGGGGGGGGTCTGCCCGGCAGACACTCGCACGTCCCCCGCAGCCCCCGACCCGGCGCGAGAGAGGGCCGCAGGCAGCGCGAGGCGCCGTGCCCAGAGGGCGCCACGAGGGCCGGTGCCGCAGCGCTCAGCCGCGTGCCGCCGCTGCGGGCGGGCCGCTCGGGGCGGGAGCCGCCAACTTTCTCAACTGGTGGCCGCGAGCGGAGCGGGGCGCGGTGCCGCGACTGCCGCCAGCAGCGCGGTGCTCTCACGGCCGCGGGCGCCGCTGCTCAGCGCCGGGCGGGGGCGGCGGGCGCCGCTTCCCACCTGACTCCCTCCTTCCCCTCCATTCCCCTCCTCCTCTCTGCCCCCCCTTCTCCCTCGCTCTCTCTTTTTTTTTTTTTTTTTTTTTTTTTCCCTGCTCTTTCACTCATTCCTTTGTCTTCCCCGGGATTGGCAGGTTTTATTATTCCGCCTGAACAAGCCGGGGGCGGATTGGCTGCGGCGGGCGGGCGGCGGGGCCGGGCCGGAGTGTAGTTGGGATTCTGCTCTGTCAGTAACACATGTGTGAGTGAGGGGCAGCGGCCGCGCAGCACGCGGGCCCGCTCGCGCCGCGCAGGGACACGCGCGCCCCCGGGCCCGCTTCGCTCTCCGCGCCGCCGCCACCGCCTCCGCCCCGCTCTCCGGTCCTCCGCTCGCAGCGCTCGGCGGGCCGCGGCAGCTCGGCTCCGCGCCGCGGGAGCTCGGCCGCCGCCGGAGCCCGGCGGAGAGGCGGAGGTGGGGGCGGGGGGAGCGGCGCGAAGTGCAGCCGCGGCGCCAAACTTGCGGCGGCGGCCCCTGCGCGTGCGGCTCCGCGGGGCCGGAGGGCGGCGGGCGCCCCTCAGCGCCGTCTCCGCGTTTCTCCGGCCCGGACCGGGGGCCGCCGAAGGGCGGGCGGGCGGCGGGCGCCGCGCTCGGTTCGCGGCGAGGAAACCGCGGTGCCCCCGAGCGGCGCTGCCCGGCCCCGCGCACCACCGAGGGGAAGCAGCAGGTAAGCGGTCCCGCGCTGCCGCAGGGCCCGGCGGGCGGGAGGGAGGGCGCGCGGGCGGGCGGGGGGGAACCGGCCCCGGCGTCGTCGCCGTCCCCGCGTACAAAGCGCGGCCGCCGCCGCCCCGCGCCCGCGGCGGGGAAGGGCTGGGAGGGAGCGGGAGGGGCTGGGGAAGGGCTCCGGCGGCCTCGGGCGGAGGGGCCGGGAGGGCTCGGGCGGCTCGGGCCCCGTGTCCCCGTAGTAAACACCACTCCGAAACAGCGGCAGGAGAGATCAAAGTGCGCCGCCGCCTCCTCGGCAGTCCCCTTCCTGCCCCCCGCACGGCCTTTTGTTTCGATCCGGGAGAAATCCGGTGAATCACCTAATTAAAACCGAGACGTGAATTAAGCATCCATTTTCGTCCTACAAATTGCCAGCTCCCCGCGCGTCCCTCCCTCGGTCTCCATTAAAAAAGCGCCGGGGGGGCCGCCCGCTTCCCCGCCCGCAGACGGGACCGCGCTCCGGCCGTGTAATTACCGGAGTGCGCCTATTTAAGTTAAAAGCTTTTCCCCCCCGACTCCAAATGAAACTTGATGAGGGCCCGTCCTTAGTTATCAGGGGAGTCACTTTCTGGTCAGTCCTCTTGATTCATCTTTTTAGATTTAATCAGCATTAGGGTATTGCTTGTCCTTAAGAGCTTTAGCTTAATGGGGTTACTGGATGCCGTTCTCGGCGCGGCGTTTCCCATTTGATAGATATTCGCCTCCGACAAAGCCGGGCTGAGGTGGCACCGAGGCCGGTTCTTTCTTTTAAGAAACCCGAAGTGATTTAAGGCGCGAGAGACGGCGTGAGGGCTCGGAGCAGGAAATGCAGATTCATTTGGGCTGTAGCTGGAAACTGTAACAAAAGGCAATTCCCGAGCAAATGCATCAGAAATCAATTTACATAAAGGTATATGATGCGTTCGGATAAATGCGATGCTAATGGCTTTTAGAGTGGTTTTCTTTCCAAAGTCTCGGGGTTTTGTTACAGCTTAATTGGTGCAGTTCTCCGCTTTATTGTGCGGTCGCTGCGCGCACCTCCGGGGCCGGGCCGGGGGCAGAGCAGGGTGCGGGCACTGCCCGGGCCGCTGCGGGGACAAAGGCTGCGGGGCGGGCGGCTCGGCTCTCGGAGCGGGCAGCGCCGGCAGCTCGTTGGGCTCCGCGCTGAAGGCAGCGAACTAATCGGGTTAGAGTAAGCTTTATGAATTGATTCCTCTGCCATCTCCCAGTTGTCCTTCTTGCGCTAAGCGGTCGTTAGAAAGTGGGGAATGCCCTTCGGTGGCAGTCCTGCGGGCGGCCCGCCCGGGGGGCACTGCACTGCTCCCCTGCGCTCGGGAAACTTTTTTTTTCCCTCAGAGTAACAGGGCTTTAGCGTTAAACTGCTGATCGAGGGCAGATGAGGGAGACAGAAGTTGAGTCTGTTTGGGCAGGAGGGAAGGTAGCAGGCGGCCCGAAGTTCAGCGATCCGGTCTTGGGGCAGCGTCCTCAGTCCGCAGTGCTTTCTCCGGGCGCTTTCGTGTCTCCGAACCAAAAACGCCCGACTGCGGCAGCCCCCGGCCCCTGCCTGCCAGGCCCGGGGACTGCCTGCACTGACAAACCAGTTCCGCAACTTTCTTTTTCCCCACTCCTCGCGCACTTCTTTCTCCCCCCACAAGCCAAACGCAGCCGGGGCTGCTCCTTCCTCGCTGGGAGTGCCGCCGGCGGGCCGGCCTACGAGCACTGCGGACGCTCCCCGGCCCGAGCCGCCCCTGACCCGCGCCGCTCTCCCGCAGGCCATGGTGAACCCCGGCGGCAGCGCGCAGCCGCCCCCGGTGACGGCGGGCTCCCTCTCGTGGAAGAGGTGCGCCGGCTGCGGGGGGAAGATCGCCGACCGCTTCCTGCTCTACGCTATGGACAGCTACTGGCACAGCCGCTGCCTCAAGTGCTCCTGCTGCCAGGCCCAGCTGGGGGACATCGGCACGTCCTGCTACACCAAGAGCGGCATGATCCTCTGCAGAAACGACTACATCAGGTGAGCCGCCCGCGGGCACGGCTCGGCCCGGGTGGGGAAGGGAGCCGGGACTTTGTGGTGGTTCATCAGCAGGGAGCGGGTCCTGACTAAAAATAAACAGCAATCAGAGAGCTAAATTAATCTGCTTTGTTGTAGTGCTGAAGGAGAAGCGTGCGTATCTGAACGGTAAATGTTAAAATCGTAGGGCTTAAATAAGGCAGCTGCGGAGGTGCTTCGTAATGAAACGCCTGCCTCTAGTATCTGATTAATTATGATATTTACATAAGCACCTTTAAACTCCTCCGAGTGGAAACAGAGTGAGTCATTCTCCCTTCTCCTGGCGAAGGAGCCGACCGCCGCTCTGGGCTCTGCGCGCAGCCTCTGCGGAGCGGCTCCCAACTTCCAGCACCGAAAATGCGGGTGGTGGGAGAGCAGGGCTGCGCTCCCAATCCCCCTCCTTACCGCTTTCTTTTCCGAAGCTGTTCACTTTAAGTGCTGCAGAGTTGGGAAGGGGGAACTAAGCCTTGTTAATCCCGCATCTGTTGGGGTACGGGGAGGTTGGCCCTTCCAACGGGTTTCCAATATAATTAATAGAAGGAATTCATGAGGTCAGGTGCCCGTACGATCTTTTCAGGTGAACTCGAGCTACTTAAACTCATTAATTTAAAAGGAGGCATTTTGAAGGATTACACATTTAATTTGAGTAAATGGCTCGATAGACTGATGCACATGAATGCTTTAAGGAGGTGTTCTATTTCAACATTCAGTAATTAAAAAAAACAACAAAAAAGCCCCATACCATCCTGGTGTAGCAGGAACGCTTGGCTAAAACAAATCGTGTTTTGTTTAAGGGTTTCTGGCTTCTCATTTACAGTAAATGTCAGGAGTTAACTGTTTTTCTTTTCCCTTATGGCTGAAAAGTTCCACTTTTTTTTTTTTCTTCCTTTCTGCAAATGTGCCCAGCCAGAAAACCCTGCAAGTTTGTTTATGCTGTAGAACCTGACCGCTGTTGGAAGCTGAGCGTGTGTGTGGAGGCACCTTGGTGGGACGGGATGGGGCCACAGCAGGGCTGTGCTGTCTGTGTTCCATCCTGCTGTCTGTCCCCATCCCACTGCACGGCCCTGTCCTGCTGTCTGGCCTTGCCATCCGCTGCCCATGGGGCAGGGCTGCAGCACTGTGTCTTTGAGCAATGGGAGCCTTCGCTTCTAGTGGTGTTGTGAGAGGGAAATGCTCCGCCATCACGGAGGCACACGGAGGCGTTCAGTGGTTCTCTTTTTGGTCATCATCCTAAGCAGCAAGCTGAAGCCCAGCAGAATGGTAATTAAATAGAGTAGAATGGTGCTGGGAAGGAGCCTCATTTGAAGTGGAGGAATTGACACCGCTGTTGGGCTGCGAAGTGGTACAGATCCATCACTCAGCAGCACCATCAAACAAACCTGTGTCTGATTACTCCTAATTAAAGGGAGAAGATGTGTCCACCGTGTCCCAGAGGCAAGTTCAGGCAGGCTTATCGCAGCCCCCCGGTTTCGCGTTGCCAAAAATTAATACTCGTTTATTTTAACGTAGGCGGTTGTAAATAGGATGCTTTATCAGATGAGGGATTTGAATTGATCTCCTCCTTGTATCGCCTTCCCTTAGATCCGTGCCATCTGCCTGCGAACACGCCTGAGCACACGCTTGCTGGAACTCGACCGGGCCGTGCGTGCCCGGGGCGGGGCAGGGCCGGCGGCGCCCCCCCGTAGCCCTCCCGCGGGGTGCGGCCCCAGGCCGGGGCACGGCGCTGCTCCCCGGGGCCGGTTCCGCCCGCCGCGTCCCGTGGCAGCCGTGCCGGGCGGGAGCCGCGGTCGCGAGGGCGCTGTGCGGGCTGGAGAGGGGCCGCCGCGCCGCCGTGCGGAAGGGGCTCGGGGCGCGCCTGGCTCCCGGTGCCGTCCCTGCGCCCGGCGCTCCCCTCCCCGCCGCAACGCCGGGGGCGGTGCGGCCCCGCGGAGGGCCCCGGGCGCTAGGGAAGGAGCGGGGGCGGCTCTCCCGGCCCGAGATGGCAGATAGAGCGGCGGCGTGGCAGCCGGTCCGCACAATTAAAAGCTTTAATTAGTGTCTCCTCCATTTTCTCTTAGTTCTGATAGGTTTTATCTAATGAGATCTGGTCCCTGGCTTAGATCTGCTCGGAATGACGTGTCCGAAATGAATGAGAGCCGCGTAGCAAACAAAACATTTAATTAACGAAATTGGCCTCTAAGAGAGAGCAGGGAGTGGTGGGGAAGGCGAAGGAAGGGGGGAGGAAGGGGGGGGCTGCCCGGCCTCGTCTTAAAGGGGCAGCGCCCGCGGCCCGGCCCGGCCCCTCCCCGCCCACCCGGAGCGCGCCGTGGGCGCGGCGCTGCCGGCCCTGCCCGGCCGGGGCTGCGGGGGGACCGGGACGGCCGCAGGGCCGAGCTGGGCCGAGCTGGGCCGGGGAGGGGGCCGCCGAGCAGCGAGTTCATTTCGCTGGTAATCAGCGGCAAGCTGCTATATTCGGGGAATGCTGTCCCTTTAATTGAACAGGCTAGGTAATTAAATGGCACTTTTCCAATAGGACGTGCTAGGTAAATCTAATAGTTGGTTATTTAATATCACTTTGAAGTCTGCCCACTCAAGCACAATGACAGCACAGGAGCATGTGAACTATTAGCTAGGAAAAAAAAAAACCCAGGATCTCAAAAATTAATTAAATCGCATGCAATTTAGGGGGAACGTTTATCTTGATTTGTCATAACAGAATTAATTCAAGGCCTCCAATTCACTTGGGGGCAGATCTGTTACTCTGAATTAACCAAGCGTAATTTGGCTGTTTTTTTTTTCCTTCCCCTTCTCTAATGCAGCACTTGCCATTATGCACAGCCCCCCTTTTAAGTATCAATAGCTTCTGGTGCTTTTAAGGTGCTTGGTCTCCAGTTATTCTGAAGTACCTTTAATGGACTTGGCTCCAGGCTGGTTTCTGTGTTGCCTTTCTTTGTTATATTTAATATCGCTGTTGCAGAATTTAGATTAAATGTGGGGAATGTACAGAAACACCAATCGCTTCTGGACCAGTGGGTCTGGATGTGCGTTTCTCTCTGGTAGGGCTTGGGCGTAATTCTGCGGGCACAACAGGCACTGTGCTGTGTAGGTTCTGGAGCTGCTAAGTCTGATTACCTCCATGATTTTGGAACCAACAGGAACCTTGCCTTGTTGGTGTAAGTTGCATGAGATATGCTTCTACTGATAGTGAATTTTGAGTGGCAAGAGGTGAAAGGTTGGGCTGGGAGTGTTTCTTGCTGCCTTCGTTCCCACTCTTGTTATGGAAAAAAATGAGGAGAGTGTGCGTGTATTTGGATGTGGGGAGTGCAATGCTGGAACTCCACGGTAGTCAATTTAAGGTGGCTCGGTAAAAGGCTGTTAAGTGTAGAAGAGCTGCCTTGTCCGTATAGGGAAGCTCTTGATGTTTGTGATTGATTGCATCGCCCAAATGTTGAAATATTAATGACCTTCTTGGACTGAGGACCCAAAGAGGAAACTGAAACCAATTCTGTCATCACAATTAAAGAGTCCCCTGGCTTTAATTAGCCTGACCTGGGGTATCTCTACCCATTGCTGCAGTTAAAGAGAAAAGAGCCCATTAAAGTCCAGTCTGAGACCGATAGCTACTTAATTGAGCACCTAAAGCCTGCAGCCTTTTAAATCAAATACTGTCCTGGACGGTCCCCCCGGTTAGATAATTAGCTCTCCAGCCGCTCAGAAGCCACGTGAAACAACTTTCTCAGTAAAGAATAGTTACTGAGGTGGACTTCCTTTACTGGTAAGAAGGAATAATATTTATTTTTAAAGATAAAACCTTTTTCCTGTTAATGATATCAGAAAACAAAAGCATCCGTAACAATAGAGAAGGAAAAATAAGCTTTATTGTCCTAGTGAATAATGCAGAGCACTGGAAGGTGTTCTAACTGCGAGTAATTTTCAGGAACGTCAGCGGAAGATTCAACTGCAGCAGCCTCCCAGAGCGGAGCTGTTCTGGAAACATGCGTAGGGAAAACCCGGGAAAAGCTTCAGAATTAGTTTGGCTCTGTGTATTAAAATGCACAGACGTTCAAGGTGTACAACCACCGCTCGTCAGAGCGCGTTGTATAACAAGTGAATGCTTAATGAAGACAAGCATTGCAGGGAGATCAGCGGTGCGGGGGCTGTGTGTTCAGGCGGGCGGTGCGGTCGCACAGGGGCTGTGTGCCCACTGACACTGCTCGTGTTCTTAGCACAAGTGGCACTGGCTGCTCGCCTGCAGGGCTTTGCCTTTCCGCCCACCCTGCCCAAAGTGCCCTTGTCGTCACCCAGTGCCCTAGATTTTTGGATCTTTGTTCTAGAAAGGTGGCAGCGTCTCGCAGCCTCCTTACGGAGCTTCCATGCACCTTTTCTGTGCGCCAACTTCACTGCTAGTAACAATGGAGGAAGAAAAACGCATATCGTAAAGCTGGGGAAGAAACCTCAGTGCATCGTGCAACTGCTCGGAACTGTTCCTGGTTTAGAAGATGCCCTAATAACAGACCCTTCGTTTCTAGACAGTGTAGTCCTTTTGGCTGGAGGTCCTGACAATGTATTAGTTCAGCTTTCCCTTTGTAACCGCTGTGATTCTGCAAGAACGTGTCAATGTGTCGTGGATCTCAGACTAATTAGTTTTGAAATGGAGTTTTGATTGAACTCTTCAAATCGATGCTGCTGCAAAATTTGTTTCTCAGCTTCCTATTAAAAGCCATCTTAAGGGGCAGTTTTACTACTCTCTCTGTCGTTCAGTCGATACATTTAATAACAACTTACAGGCTATTTTCAATAAAGTGGCGACAGCAAATTAGTAGTTTGAACATGACAAGCCTCCTCTGCAAGCTCAGATTCTGAAAATTCAAAGCAATTATTTTTATACAGAGGCACACTGCAATCATTCAGATTACGGGTATTCTGTTGTAACGCGTCTCCGAGGTTGACACAAACAAAATTTTATGACTTTATTTGGACAGGAAGGAGATGCAAATATTAATATTTATTATGACACCAATACGCTAATTTGTAAATCCTATTACCGTGTTTTACATCGTGCAGAAAAGCAGGTCTGTGACCCTGCCATCCAGTTTGGTTTCCTTTTTTACTGTGAAATGACTGTGGTACTCTTTCTAAATATTTGTGCATGTAAGAGGGACGCACGGAAAGCAAATAAAGCTTTTCTAATTCTAGCTAATGCAGTCAGGAAAAGTAGAACTCAATAATCATTATTGTATTATATTCTGAATCGATGTGTTGTGCCTTTAAATGGATTTGAAGAATTATGTATATATTTTTCTTCACCACTCTTCTGCCTGCTCCCCCCTCCCCCCGCTGCCTGTGCCCCCCCAACCCAATGGCAGATGTTGTGGTCTCATTTGATTGCATAGGAAAACTGCAGTGATACAGCAAACACCCAGAGAGATATGATGACAAATGGGTCCAGATCCCGGTAAATTACTTTCTGCTCAAATCGAAATTTCATTCAGTTTGTTGCTAGCAGAGATGAAGTAATCTAAATTGTGGACTCAGGAGCAGATAGAGGGAAGTTGGAGCAAGCATTTCATTATCAAGAGAGAGAGAAGGTTAGGATGAAAGAGATGAGCAGAGGCAAATCTAAAGTGTTGACACCATGATTGAAAAGGTTAACCCATACACATTATATATCAACCTGGATAGCAGAGAGTTTCTAATGGAAACTCTGCACTGATGGAGGTTTACTGGAGTTTCAATACACTGAGCATGATGTCTTCTTAGATATACAATCAAATCCTCTTAACCCTTTTGATGACTCATATCTCAAGATATGATTAAAGTACAAAAGAGTTCTTCATATAATTTCAAGGACACAATGCATTTAAACTCCAGTCATGAATTGTATCTTTTTTTTTATGATGAACCCGGTAATCTGATAAAATGTGTGTAGTACAGAATTGTTTGTGTTTCTTGAGGTGTAAGTCAATATTTCTGATTAAATCCTGTGTAACCACATCCAAGGTAGGGTGAAGCTACCAGTTGTTAGACAAAAATACACTTTTTCATATTACAGCGTGTAAGCAAGTAGGAAGACAGGGGTCAGAAGTCTAAAACAGTTGTGTAATAAACCATTGCAGTGATGCGCAAAAATGCTTAGAGCCTCTTGTGTGTTAAATTATTCATGATCATCACCTCTGTTTCAGGTTATTTGGAAATAGTGGTGCTTGCAGTGCCTGCGGACAGTCCATTCCTGCTAGTGAGCTGGTCATGAGGGCACAGGGCAATGTCTATCATCTGAAGGTGAGAGGCTTTCTACATATTTTTTTATTAGCCGATTAGAACTGCCGTGCTTCTGTAGTGTAAAATCTTCATCTACTTATGAATGAAGTGTGAAGCAATAGCTAGAGATACGAGTATGTGTTATGAAGCTGCCCTCTGTGTGCAGCTTTGTTCCCTCATAATCGGTAGAACTATACTTGAGTTATGAACTGCGTGGTCCCAACAGGTAAGGCTAATGCCATGTTCGGAGATGCTAGAAATCAAGCAGCTTCATATCTCATCTGTGCTCACAGTCTCTGAAGTGTAATTTTCAAACCTGCAGCATACTTAATTTGTGCTGTAGTTTCACTTGCTGTCTCTTTCCTTTCTCAGTGTTTTACATGCTCTACCTGCCGGAATCGCCTGGTCCCGGGAGATCGGTTTCACTACATCAATGGCAGTTTATTTTGTGAACATGATAGACCTACAGCTCTCATCAATGGCCATTTGAATTCACTTCAGAGTAACCCACTACTGCCAGACCAGAAGGTGAATACTCCACAATTACTAATAAGCGTTATTAGAGCTAAATGAAGATCAATTTATTTTCAGTTTAATAGTGGACATTTCCCACCCCTGCAACAAGACCTTTAAGTAACCCAACTTAAGTAACGTAGGCGTGGGGGATGGGGAGGAAGTGCTAACCTTTAAGTATGACATATAGAGTGAGTCCGTTTATTTTGGTTTGGGCATGTGTATCTGTGCAGCTGTTGAACTCTTCACGTACAAAGTGGAATGGAGAGCAGACGTTAACATAAACTTAACAAAGAGGAGCATTTTATTTTACAGTCTTGAAATTAAGGGCTACAAGAGAGCAGGTTTCTGTGGGAGGAAAATTACATCCTTTAATATGGAAATAAACGTTTTGTGAAGAGAAGATTCCTGAGCTAAAGCAGTGTAAGGTTGCAGTTGAGGAGGCATGCTGGGGAGCTCTTTCAGAAGTATTTTCTCGTCTGTTTTCTATGTCATAACTGAGATTTAAAAACTAAAGTGCTATTTTCTTATCGCTCCTAACAACAATAGCTCAGCTAGAGATCGTGTATCTCTGTGGCTGATGGCTCTTGGTTTGTGCCTAAATGAGTAAATAATGACTGCACGGATCATATAGAGAAGAAGAAAAAAAATTCTGATCAACAGTTGTCCCGTAACTCTGAAACGAGGTAGTTTTAGATCTATTTTAATCTCCTTAATAAGTCCTAAAGCTATGCAAGTGAGTGCATTTTGATAACTGCTGTGCCTAATTTGTAACAATTACTGTCAACCTTGAGTTAAGAGACTGTTCATTCCACCCTGGTCCAGAAAAGAGTGAATGTATGACTCTTGCACATAATTTTATTCACATCATATTTCATACTGATTATGTATTGATGACATTGATTCATTTACTCTTTACAGCGCCACTTGCATGGATATTAAATCTTATTGACCACAGATGAATTTTAATTTCAGATTGGTGATAGATTTTTCCATCAGCTCTGATAGTATATTTGACTTTTTCATCATTAACCCAGGCAATCACACAGCACTGAGTTATTGCAATGAAACAAAAAGTGCACACTTCAGTTGGTAATTCTTTATAGATTTACAATAGGAACTTCATTAATGTCTGTAAGGATCACAAAAAATAACATTTATCTGCAAATAGGAATTTTGAAGATGAAAAAACCTGGGACAAATGCTAGGCTTACCTATTCTGTCACGTGCGGAATAATTGGTAGCACTTCCACTTAGTGGAGAAATCTACACAGGAAGACACAAACTGGTTTAAAAAGTCCTGTGTTTTTCTTGTTGTGTTGCTGCAGTTCAATATCCACGTTTGCTTCTTTTTCTGTGCAAAAATTTGCTGATTAATTTTAAGCATTATTTCAAGTCTTATGCAGTGAGTGTAATTACATCAAAATGAGATGTGGGCTTTTTTATTTGCCTAATTTGTCAATTGAGGTGATGAGAGAGTTGAGTACAAAAGTCCTACATAGTTGGGCAGAATGAAGATAATGAAGATTGGAGGAGAATGGCGTGGCCTCTTCTCGAGGAGGTACAACTACAGTTAAAGATTCGTGGATTTATACTGTTGTGAATTTTAATGACACAAGTCTGTGGTACAGCATAGCTAACAGTGACTCTGTTAGGTGAATATTTGTAGGTGTCCCATTTCAAAATACAGGGTAAAACCATTCATCTTTATATGCTGCAGTAAAAGCTTTACCATTCTGAGAGCGTGGTTTATCCACTTGTCTACTGCGAATGTAAAGTTTAATGTAACTTCAAGTAGGTGTCTAAATTGCCGTTTAGCTTTATCAGTTTCTTACTATGCGTTAGTAAAACACAAAAATGATTTAGTTAGAATAAAAGCAGTAGACATGATGAGGAACACAGAATGTGGAAAAGAGTAAAGTGGGGCTGGGCCTGCAGAGCTCATAGCTGAAGCCTCCCGGTAGAAGCTAATGCAGAGGCGATACTGAGAACAGGTTTTTATTAGTTCTGTCACTACTTACCACGTTGCTGCGGTCAAGGATGAGGCAAAGAGGTACTGGGGAAGACTGGAGAGAGAAATGATAGGGTTGTTTTGTTTTTATAATGTAGTCTCTCTAGGAAATGGTCCAAGTTCCACTACCGGTTTTCCAAGGGGAGCTGTGGAGCGTCTGAATTTCAGAAAACTGGATTACAGTCAAGGAGACAAGTTGGTAATTCATAGGTTTGTCAGGTGTCTGCAGTTATGGAAGCTGCAGGGGCAGGTGGCAAAGATTGTGTTTCGTGTGTTAGCTTTTTAACAATCTGAAGATGTAAACATCGCAGATGCTTTCCAGAAAGCCGCATGTTTTAGGGCCAGTAATTAAAAATGTTCTTCCACTATGACGGAGTTGGCTGTAACAGATCCTCTTTATTAAACATTAAAGATCAATCAGTCTCCAGGTTATTCTGCCACTAGAGATTATGGACACAGCAGAATAATCACAGGGTGGTGGTTTTTTTTTCATTAAGCTGAAGAGATTGAGACGTACTCCTTGCAATAAAACACATTTTTGTTGTGTTTGTGAAGGTGGCAGTTACATACTTAGGATTGTCTTCATATTAACTTGTAAACTGTATATTTATTGGTGATGGGTGCAGGCAGAAAAGGTTGCACAGCCTAACTTTCAGCACTTGATTTTCTTTTTAAGGAGGCGAAGCAGTAATGTTTGCTGTTCGTGCCTTTTGCCTCCCTGATCTGATCCACACGTGGAAATTGTAGTTTCTCATCGCTTGCTTGGAAAAAATCAAACACCACAACACTATTTCACCTCTGCTTGCCGGCACAACGCAGTCCTCAATGCTGGCTGACGTCCTGGGGGCCATTTTATTTGCCGGGGTCGTATCATCCTCCACAGAGAACTGTCTCTGCATTTCTGACAGTGGCAGTATTCCTGTAGCATCTCTTGTTTGCTAACAACCTTACCACCTGCTATAAGTGTAAATTCTCCTCTGGCTGGCAGCGTTCATAGCGAACGCTTGTCTTCAGCTCCTATACTTTTAAATAAAGTATGAGTTAGATTACATCTCTCAGAGAAGATCTGAAAAATCTTCTAGTTTACATATCACTCAACAATTCCCTTGTAGTTACATAATTGGTGTTGTCTGTGTCCATAGTAGAAGATATTTGATGCTCATTTATTAAATATGCTTGCTGGCTGCTCCCTAATCTTTGTTCTGGACAGACAAATTACCTTTCTCACACTGAGCTTCAGCTCTGGGGAATTAAACCTCCAAGCCTCTACTACTTTAATTAGCTTGAAAGTGGGGGGTTGCAGTTACTAATAGACCTCAGGCTTTTAGTAACTTAGAGAGAGGGTGGAAAAAGAACTTCCTGGGAAGCACAAAATGCCATTTAAAAACCATAAAATTCTCATATATATTATTTCATTTTGGTAATTGCAAACAGATTGTATTTGAAGACTATGGATGATCATTTCTATTTTGTCCCGGAAAGTTTAGATTTTTATCGACTTAGACACTTCTAATTATCACAATTCATTAACACCAGTGTGAGA
The DNA here is from genome assembly GCF_026119805.1 of Tympanuchus pallidicinctus. Taxonomy (NCBI): domain Eukaryota; kingdom Metazoa; phylum Chordata; class Aves; order Galliformes; family Phasianidae; genus Tympanuchus; species Tympanuchus pallidicinctus. Next base: position 14,092,871 of record NW_026294791.1, read on the forward strand.
GCACATGTTTGACTTCATATATTAAAATGTTTATGTAACATTAACTAACACACCAGATGAGGAATTTCAAATGGGGGGGAAAAATCCTGAAATATCTATATTTAGCTCTTATGCAATGCAGCATATTAACCAAAGTTGCCTTGGGAGGATATTGGCTGTACTTTTTATTTGCTTTACACGCTATTTCTTCCAATTATAAGATCACATTACTGACTTCTTCAAAGGCATGGCATAATGTTTCTTCCCTTTTAAAAAGGGGCCACCTTATTCACCGTACCATTTGCTACCAGAAAGTACACTCATTTATTGTTGTCGTCTCTCTTTATTCTTTACTGTCTGTTCTTCTTAGTAGTGATACTGCAGAAAATGCTTGCTTTTTGCTATTTGAAGTTGAAACGTTAGCACTGTGAATGGATAGTGTAGAAAGTCACAGTTGGAAAGTAATCTAATAAAAAAGAGATTAGTGAATAAGGAAAAGACAAAAGCAGTCATGTTGTAGTTTCCTATCTCAAATTTAGTATTCTAGCTAAGATACCCATTTTTATTTCTTGCAGGTCTGCTAAAAGGTCAGAGTATTGCAGAATGCGTGCCTTCATCTCAAATTTTGTTCATCACAGATGGATCCCATGTCTCCAAGTAGACAAGTCACCTTTGTAGCTAGCATCAGTGCCAGCTCCATACCATTGCACCTTCTTTATTCTTGATTGCCCTTCCCACATTTATTGGTGTATTAAAATGACTGAATATGAACATTAAGGACTCCATGAACCTGGGCTAATGGGAGACTGTAGAGAAAATGAAAAAAGATCCACCGGAGGACATCTTTGGGGGGGTGGGTGGGGAAGATGACTAATGAAGCTAATTAAAAGAAGCATTGAAATCTGCTTTCTACCCTCATTAACAATTAGCAGGGCACTAGCCAGTTTGTACCCTGTATTTTACCTTAACAACATTCTATTTGCTCTTTGTATATTTAAGTGTTGTAAGGAAATGTGTTTCAATCAAACTGAACATGAGATAAAGGAAAGATGTGGCTTTTGTGATATTCTATCACAAACACTTTTATTGTATCTCTGTAAAATACAATGTATGTATGCATGTAAGTGTTTTTGTCCTAATGTTGCTACTTCCCATGGCAAAAAAAAAAAAAAGGAGAAAAAGGAAAAAAAAAGTCAGGCTCATAGCAGCTACTGTGTAGAAATTTTCACCTACTTCTAATTTGCTGAATGAAGAAAAATCTTTTATTTGTGATATTTTCAGAGACATTTGCTCTAGTATGGTGTATTTAAATAATAAAAAGTAAAACAAAAACCATTGAATTGAGTTTGGGTTTTAGAAACGTTGCTGTTTTTTTCTTGAAAAAAAACAAACAAACAAACAACAAAACTACACTCAAAATAGTGCTCTGAAACAAAGTCATTGCCTTAATTGTCAGTTTCCTTTAAAAATAAGGTTTTGGTTTGGAGGTTTTTGGTGGGTTCCTTTTCTGTTTTGTCTTATGCCACTAAAGAACCTGTTAAACTACCATGTTAATTTTGGTGTGGATACAGGGAGGCGCTGCTTCAAAGTGATCATTAGTTTTCATTGAGATTCTTGCTTCTAATAACAGCAAATGCAAGACAGTTCAGATTGTGGTTAAGTGTGGTACACGTTATAGGTATTGTGGTCTCTTTCTATCTGGCTCCTCCCTGCAAAACTGCCCATGTTAGATGTATGCGTGTGTCTGTGAGTGTGCAAGCATGAGGGTGTATGAACACACTTCAAGAGATCCAGAAATAACAATAAAAGCAAAGAAGGTGTGTACCTCATGCGGAGCACTAGAATTGAGCGTTCATAGAGAGGAATACAATAGCTGTTCTGATCTGAATAAAAATAAACTGGAATTTGCTGTGCAAGAAACTTTTAAAACTAATAATCTGAAGGAAAGAAAAGCGAGCTTCCTGGGCTACTTCCAAGAACAAACTGATGGCAGCTATGGTTTGCTCTCTGGAAGGAAACAAAAAAACAACGCCCTCCAAAGTAAGAAAACTTTCTCTAAGCTTAGAAAGAGGGCAGCTTTGTTCAGTGGGCCTTTCCTTTAGGGTATGTGCAGACCAACTCTGAGAAAAAAATCCTCATTTTTCATACTTATAGCAAGAACAGTAACATGAATCTGTGATGCACTGTATGCCTTCAGTCAGGGAACTGCGGGCACCCAGAAGGTGCCTCTGCTGCAACTCAGAGCAAATCAGCATTACCAGCTGTTTGACTTCTATCGGAGAATAATGCATTTGAAATGCAGTGTGATTATGTTCTCTTTTTAAATTCTGTTTTCAAGAAGGCGTAGCTTGTTTGGTTATGGAGTGAGCTTCGCTTACTTTCGTTGTGACGCTGGTGCATAAGAATCAGATTTGTAGATTTGTCTGTCTGAACAACCAGTAGCAGATACATTTTGTTTCAGATTCTACTTCTTGGCCTAGTGTGCTGAGGTCTCTTGGATTTCTTCCTTCAGCACTTCATTGCCTTGGCAAAAATAGGACTGTTGAAGAGAAAAGAAAAAGATACAACATACGGTGACAGACAGTAAAGATAACAGAATACTTATCATATAAAGCGATATGAAGCTGTGTATGACTTTTTTAATTAAATGCACTTATGTATTTTTAAAAATAAGTTTCTAAGCTTTTTGATCTCGCATTACAGTCTTTAGGTAAGAGTTTTGCAAATTGTGTGGCTGGAACGTCTTTGAAAAGACACTCGAAATCATACAACTGTGGAATTCAAGTATCAGTGAGTCTGTAGGCATCCTGTAATTATTCCAGTATAAGCACTCAAGGTACCACGGTTAAATCTAACGTGCAGATTTTCGGTTGTCCAATGTAACCTAGAAGTGCTAAGAAGATACCTAATAACTTCTAGTAAGTAATGTAGTATAGCGTTTAGTGATGTAGAGGTTGAAGTTCATTAACGGCTTTAAATAAACTATTATATGACTCGTTTGTAAAGCGCAGCTACCTTTTTAATAGCTTACTTTAAAAGCATTTCTTAAGTTGCAGACCTATAAGATTACAAATGTCACTCATGTTAGCATAATCCACATGCAAGTGATGAAGCCTTTGCTTTGATGTGCTAAATTGGAGGAGGACTAATGGAGCTATGAATATACAATAGAACATATTTAAGTAGTATTCTTCCTTTAGGTAAAACACTTTCTTGAAACCAGAGGTATTTCAGACAATAAAACAGCCTCTAATGGGGACGCTGGGGGGAAGGCTACTGGAAACACTTAGATTTGTCCTTATGTGAAAAATCAATTTTTTTAGGAGATCTGTAAAAGGAAACGTGTACTTGTTCACCTTTTATCACATGCATTTGCTATGCTGAGTCTGAAATACACCCCCTGCATTTAGTGCTGCTGAAAAGTCATACAAATAATCAGTAAGAGCTTCCCTCACTTTCAAAAATGAATGCTGTTAAAAAAATCAAAGGAAATATTACTAATCTGAAATCATCCTAGTGAACCTGGATAAAAGGCTCTGTCTATACTGCATCTAAGCGTCTCAATCATATAAATTGTCACTCTTATTAATGAAACAATTTTGTAAAAAGATTGCCCTCTAAATGGGTTTAATGTTTTTACCTATCCAGCTGTCTAGTTATGAGATTTACGCATCCTGGCAGGCAGTGGGACATTAAGCCTTTCCAAACCAAATTCTGTTTGCAACAAGATACTGTCTTTTCAGTCCAACATGATTTATCTTTAAATATTTTAACAGGTTATGCAGTATCTTACGAAATGTAAAATGAGAATGTCTTACCAGAATGAAGCCTATGAAATTAAGTCACATCTTGAGAATATTAACCACACTGAGTTTGTCTCCCTTCCTCCCTGTTAGTTAACACTGATAAAATTTGCATCATCTAATTCTAGGAGAAATACAGTAAATAAAATAAATCAGATACTACTGTAGTATGAGTTGCTACCAAGCATTTCAAAAGAGCGTTTTAATTTTATTTTTTTACCAAATTCTTCGGCCAGGATCAGGTGTCAGGCCTTGTGCAAGTTACCCGTGTTCTGAACAGCTCTGTTGAAATAATTGAAATTGAGATCAGGACACATATGTCAAATACCTTCAAAGTATTGTGTTTCTTCAGCTTGAGACGTGTTCCAGGACCGGTTTCACTTCCCGTGCCTGCAGTACGTGAAGTACCAGGGAGCCTTTGTTGTTGCTTTTCAGTACCAGGTGTACGCCTGTTGTCAGTCCAGCGAAGCCACAGAAGAGCTCACTGCAATTAAATAGCAATTTGTTTCTATGAAACTGCAATTAAAGTATTACTGATCAGCCATTTTAGATTGGCAGTGCTTTGCCTGCATGTTAAGCAGCGAGGAGCTCGGTTCGGTCCGTGAGCTGTGAGCAGCAGTGAGCTCGCTGTGTCCCTGCCTGGGCCCCGTGTCCTGCTCGCAGAGCGTGCCCAGGGCAGCGGCAAGTCGGGGCTGAGCCCTGGGCCTGCAGCGTTACTGCTGCTCCTGCCCCATGTGAGCAGGGATGCGCGCTTCCTGCAGGGCCGTTCCACTTCGCTGCTGCAGAGAACGGACTGCGCGTTGTGGGCCGCAAGCCAATGATGTGCTGCAGGTCCTGACTTGTTGGAGATGTGTAAACAGGGCTACTGTAGCTCCTTAATCACAACTAATAAAAGACTAGAAGAAAGCAATCAATTACCTCGTAAGTTTTTTCCTTTCTTTTCTTTTCTTAATAGAACGCAGTGTGTGTCTGACAGGGCTCCTCAGCACGCCTGCCCTCCAGGTGGGCCGTGGCACATGGACTGCAGCACTGCCGGCCTCACACCCAGCTGACTGTGCATCTGCAATGTAAATGCTCACTGCAAATTAAAAAGTTGTTTGTAAGAACTCAGAGAGGCATTAACTTCGTAGTGGTAATTATATTTCTTAATTATCACCATATTTTAACAAAGTCTGAGGCACATTAACTTCAGTTCCTGTGTTTTTGCACGGTGGAGGCTGTAGACATCCTCGTTCCTTCGCCAGAGGGGATGACATCACACCTGTGGCATGCATGAGATAAGCGCTGCTTGTTTTGCGGTGTCAGAGATGTTCCTTGGGGGGCTGGCCCCGTCACACAGCCGTGTGCCATCCGCGGGGCTGTGGGCTGGGTGGCAGCAGGGAGGCATGAGGGCTGTGGGGCGGTCGGTGCTGAGGGCAGGGAGAGGACCGCGCTTCAGCCTCTATGCAGCCAGGAAGGCCGTCAGCCAATAACACCACCCGCAGGGGCTTGGGCCCACGCCTGAGCCCAGGGCCTGAAAAAAGCCCTGTTTGCTGGAGACAGACGAGGCTGTGTTGAGGATTTTTATTTTTTCTCTCCCCCTCTGTGGGTATTTTTTAACAAGCCAGGTTCTGTTGTTGTGTTTCCTTTAGTTACATCCACAAAAACGCTCTTGGTGTGCAGGCAGGATGTTCGCCTCGATGGGCTCGGGAGCCATAGCTGTGTGTTTTGCCCTTGCCTGTCTTGGTGGCACATGCTGCTCCCCCGCTCCTGCTTGCCTCTGGCTGCTGCTAAAGGACGAACCACAGCCTGGCACTATGAGGGCTGCATTTTTTATTGTTATTTTATTAAATGGATCTTCTCATTACTGCTGTGTGAAAACCATAACTGTAGAGAAGGGAGGGCCGAGGCTCTGCCAGGCAGGGCTGGCTGGAGGAAAGCTGCCCTGGGATCCCCAGCACTGCAGGATGGGCTGTGCAAGGGACCAGGAGCTTCAGAGGCAAGGCACACACACCCAAAAGGCCAGGAATTTTAGTAACCCCTAAAACTTTGAGCTTAAACTTCTCTCCTGTTGACTGGCTAAACAGGTCTCCCAGAGCACTGTGCTACTTTTTACCCTTTGCTCCTGTGTTTTGACAGTCAATTTATCAGTGTAAGTCTTCTGCCTGCCTTGTTAGAAGTACGCCTCAGCTGACAAACACCGAGTTTGAAATTCTGACTTTTCTTACCGGTTAAGAAAATAATAAAAACTGTTTTGCTTCATAGGATGCTTGGTCACTTCTATATGCCTAACTGCGTCCAATAGCAAAAGCAGCAACACACGAGGAACGTGCATGGATGGGGCCAGTCCTGACATTCCTCATCATCACCACCACCGCTGGCCCTGTCCCGTGCTGCTTTTAAGGGAGCAGTGGCCACCAAAGTGCCCACGTCATGCAGCCGGGTTCCTGTGCAGCCGGTACAGCCACTGCTTATTTTTCACACTGTTGCAATTCACTGTTAATTACTTGAAATATCCACGCACTTTTCCTCTTAGGGAATCTTACATGCGAGCCTTTTGCTAACAACGTCAGTGGTTTGCCGTAACCTCTCGGAATAATCATCGGTTCCATTGAACTTCTGCCAGTTGTTTTGTTAAACTAAATGGAGCGAATAGGGCCTATATTCCTTCTCAAAAGGCAAGAGATTGCCCTGTGATTTGGGAAAATCTTGATTGCTTACAGAAGAATAAATGAACAGGGCAGATATTAACTTTACACCTGACTTCAATTTCTTTGAGAAGCAGTGAAGAAATGTCCGATAGGAGGAAAAAGATCCAGCTAGAACTCATAAGCCAGCCAATAATAGTCTAATTTTATTGTGCTGTAAAATCATCACTGCTTATAGAAAACAAAGGGCAATGAATGCCATATTGGTCTTTTATTCTTACAAAAAACCTTGAGATCAAACAGCCCCTAAAAGACTGAGCCGATATGCATCCGACTTATGTATTTTTTTATATCCTCTGATATTCATTCCACTGATGTATTTGATAGGTAATTATATCAGCCATATCAAGATGCTGATAGGAAATAGTGGAAGACTTCAGTGTTTCGCCATAAAGCTCATACCCCTTGTTATTGAGCTCTCATCAGGCTCGGGATCTGCAGCAATAATTTGAAAGCTGCAGTTGATATTTCTGTGCTTATGCCACATTTAAAAATTATTATTCTTGCTTCATCAGTTAGTCTTTTTAGATGGGTTGGAAAAAAAACATTGCAAATGAGCTACTATTCTTATTTGTTTTTTTAAGAAGGGTAAGCATTGAGGTATTCAAATGGAACAGATTATACCTTTAATTACATCCAAACAGGATGCTGAACTGATTATTTTCTATTTAATTGCTATAGTTCAAAACAATATTGCAAATTTGGAAATTAATTCTTTAAGCATGGCCTTCTGGCCTCTGTATTTACAACAGAAACCATAAGAAAAAGAAAAGAAGAATTGAAAGGGGAAGATTGCCACTTACTTCTTTAACAAAGAAGTCTGAATTTCTTGTGGGAGGCCTTTGATCTGGACCAATGCTGTTTGTCTTCTGGGAGCATCCAGTGAGCGCCACCAGCTCTGTGCACATCACACAGCTGCAACGTGTGCCCCCTCTGAAGGGACGCCCCATGGGTAGCACTGAGCTGCTCCTTCCCCAGCGTGATTGCAAGTCCAACCAGCCGCCGCTTCGGTGGATGTGCTCGATCTCCATTTTCCTACATGCAAAATGAGAAGAATGAAAGCAAACACAATTCATCACTTCTTAAACTAAATATATTTCCATTTTGTTTGCATGTGTGTGTGCATATATCACTCACCGTATATATTTAGAATATGTACTGTGACATTACAGCCAGTGATAAATCCTACTCACTTACTGTATGTGTTATTTGCTGCAACATTAAGCTCAGTGAGAATTTTATATGTAACTTGTACCAAAACTAAATATATTGTGGAATTGATGCACAGTTGTAAACAAGAGCATAACTTCCTAGTGCAACACAGTTGAAGGTGGCAGCTTGTGTGGCAATTCCTTTGTAAACAACTGCAGACTTTCCAAAGAACAAGCCGGTTAATTACATTTTTAATGACATTTTTAGAAAATGGGATTCTTGGGGGGGGAGGAAAGCTGTAATGCCAACACCAAAAGTAAGCCTAAAGCTTGTACTGTATGAGGGAGTACTATGGGGGAAAAATTGGGTTATGCTGGGCCCAAGTCTTTGCTCCCCCCTTTTCTTTCTTTCCACTGAAGGTATGCCTATGTAGAAGATTTTTCATAGCTCTGTGATGGTTTCCGAGCAAGATGACACTGGCATTTTTTTAATGGATTATCTTATTTTATTATTATCTGTAGTACTAAGTATGTGCTGCCCACTTACAGAGCTGATGCAGTGCACAGCGAAGCTCAAGACGTCCTGTTAAATATGCACAGCTTATGTGGGGCCATGACATGAACAGGCCTTACCCAGCAGCAGTGTTGGCAGCACTGAAGGGCTGCTATGATAGAGCCTTATGAGGCATCACAGGCAGATCCAGGCAGAAGCTGGACCAGCCAGAGTAAGAGCAGTACAGAGCTTTTATTGATGAAGTTCAGGGGAAAGAGGCACCCGGGGCAGCTGTATTAATCCCATAATAACTTGAAATATAATCGAGCCGTTGCTGGAGGGATAGGTAGGATGGGAGGGAGGTGGAGGTGTCAGGGTTTAAGTTCACAGGCTTCCCCCATTCATTAAAAAGTGAATCAATCAGGGAAGCGGGCTGGCTTTTCAAAGGGCTGGCAGCCACAGGGGCAGGCAGCCGGCCTCGTCCTCCCGCCGGGGCTGTGGACTGGGCAGCCAGCAGCGTCGGCAGACGGCTGTTTTGCCCTGCTCAAGCTGTAAAACGTGTTACAATGTGCTAGGGGAGATTCTGGCTGGATTTTGAGGACTTAAAAGCTAGGCAGAGTCGGTGCTGTGGGCCATGGAAAGGTGACGCTGATAGATGTTTACAAAGGGAAAAAAAAAGTTGTGTTTTATGTTTTCTGGAGTGCTGGTTTTACCAGCAGGCAAATGGGCAGAAGGAGCCTGCCTACAGGACTCCTCTTTGTAGGCAGCTGGTACGGTAATTAGTTCATTACTATTAATTTTTGCCATCCCTGGACCAATCAGTGACGTATTTAAGAAAAAAAAAGAAATCCATAATATCTGGTGCTGGCATTTCCCGCATCCTTTCGATGAAGCTGGTGCATTTACACCAAGTGGGAGCAGCCTCAGAGAGCAAGATGCTCACACCCACAGGTGCTCAGAGGGTTAGGACAGAATGCCCTACATTGAAATAGGATTTATTACTTCTGAATTACTGCCCAATCCAACAGGGCTCAGTGAGAACACATGGTTGTCCACTGGAGCACCATGGTTGCTCACCAGCAGCAGGGGAGCATGGCAACCACTGGTCTGCAGCTCGCAGGAGAATGAGCGCCCACCTTACACACAAGTGAGAACTTTGGCAGAAAGCATTTCTGTACAACCACAGACCAGCACTAAGAAGATAGTATTTAAACATCAGTGTCATGTGGATGGTAGACACAGGCAGAAAAATCGTCAGTGCTGTAAGGCCATGGTGTCAGCCTGACCTGATCGTTCCCCAGGTGGAAGATGTCCCTTTGCAGACACCTTCCTGGTGACACAAGTCTAAATCTTCACCAGCCCCCAAGCAGCTCCGCTCCTGCCCCTGGGTGCTGCTGTCACTGAGGCAGTTAATGCCTTACACTAGGAGTGGTCCCATGGATCCTGGGCTGGGGGAGCTGTCAGGTAGGAGAATGCACTTTTTAGCGTAACAATAAGAGAGGTAGACTTTTCTTCTT